>NC_090414.1:24869088-24982497 GCF_036365525.1 Heterodontus francisci
TGAAACTATTTCCTCTGGTCGGGGGGAGTCCAGAACAAGGGGGCAGAACCTTAAAATTAGAGCCAGGGCGTTCAGGGGTGATGTCAGGAAGCACTTCTTCACACAAAGGGGAGTGGAAATCTGGAACTCTCTCCCCCCAGAAAGCTGCTGAGGCCGGGGGTCAATTGGGAATGTCAAATGGGAGCCGATGGATTGTTGCTGTGTCGGGGTTTAAAGGTTACAGGGAGAGAGGACAGAGAGAAAGCCAACATAGCTGCCACTGTAACACAAATACCCCTCTGTTAAGCCCTTCATCGCCCCCCCCACCCCACTCCTGAATAGGGTGGTGGGGGGGGGGGGGGGGGGGTGGAAATCGTTTTTCAGACAAAGTGTCTATTTAAAAGTAAAAATGCTATTCGACTGCGGGGTGCTGAATAATTCCCTTCGCTCCCCTCCCAAAAAAAGAAAAATGGTGGCCGTCTCCCGCTGGGGAGGGGTCCGCGAGGCTGCAGCGAGAGAAGCAAGCGGGGCTGTGAGCACGGAATTATCTGACAGATGGGGGGGGGGCGGCGTTTATAAAATAGAGACCGAGATCTGTGTGTGTGTGTGTGTCTGTGCATGCATACCCGCTGATAGCACAGTGGGCAGCTGGGAAGGAATGAGAAAACAGTTTGGAGACGGGAGGGGAATTCCAACAGAAGTCGCTCACCAGCCCCCCCACCCACCACTGCCTGCGGATAGAGTGCGGAATCATTCTCTGCCGAGACCCCATAGGGTTTCGTCCAGCAGCTCATCAATTGGCTCCCAGGCAGAACTGGGACTTTTCCGGCTCTCAGTACGATTAGTTCAGTCAAATCAGTCCTCAAATCGGCAATGAACCCTGATTGAAAAAGTATTAATATGACAGTAAGGAATGTCTCATTCAGGCTCCTGGCGGAAGATCTGGGTCGACCTTCGACCTGTAGATGCAGAGATCTTGCAGAAGCGATAGATTCATCTCAAGCTAAGCTGGATCAAGGCTGCAGCTTGTGTGTGTGTGAGAGTGTGAATCACAGACACAGACCCCTGTCCCATCACTGTGTGTGTCTGTGCGTGTGCGTCTGCCTGTGTGCAGACATGTGGTATGTATATAGATGTGTGCGCACGCGTCTGCCCTGTGTGAACAGACACATTGTGCACAAGTAATGTATGCACACGTGTATTACCTTCTATGTTGGGTACATGCATGTTGTGTGTGCACGTGTTGTAAGTATGCAAATGTCTTGTGTGCACATGTATGTTGCATTGTATTGTGTGCACAAGTGTTGTCATGCGCGCACGCGTGTGGGGGTGTTGTGTGTCACGTGTGTGCGTGTTGTGGAGGGAGTGTGAGGTAGTGACAGGGACAGGGTGATGGAGGAAGCACCTATCGCACGGTGACTCCAAGTTTCTCCAGGACGCGCATTCCCTTCTCCTCGTACTCCTGCCGAGTCACCCAGAAATTGTCCTTGTCTTCATGATGTCAGCAAGCACCGCACCTCCCAGGAAAACCATGTGCTTCCGACGTGGTGGGTCCTCGATGCGGATTTTGAATTTCTGTCACAGGGGAGAGAAAGGAAGGCTGTAACTGTAACCGATAACACTGAACAGACTGGGCTGGAGAAGCCGAGAGCAGGGAAAGTGTCCTCGGGAAACACAGTTTGTAATGAGGATGGGTGGGAGTTTAGAAGGATGGAGGACAGCGGGGTTGAAATCGAGATAGCAGATATTTGGGCCAAACATTATAACGAGGGTCAGGAGACAGTCACACAGGTTTACAGAAAGACAGCTCACAAAGGAGCCAAAAACATTCACAAAGTCTCAATTACCTTAAGCAGCAAATCTAGAACATTCTCCCCCCACAAAGCTGTCGAGGCCGGGGGCGTCAATCGAAACTGTCACAGCTGAGATGGTTAGATTTTTATTGGGTGAGGGGGATGAAGGTTACAGAACCCAGGCGGGGGGATCGAGTTCAGATACACATCAGCCAAGATCTCATTGAATGGTGGGATAGGATGGAGGGGCTGAATGGCCTCCTCCTGTTCCACTAACTTCCAATACAATTACCAAACATGGGAAAACAGTGGCTTAATTAAACAGTTAAGATGTGGAGAGAAACCATCATCCCATCAAACACTCCAGGACAGGTACAGCACATCTGGCGGCGAGGGGAAACCCCGATGGAGGTCTCTCTACGCGGGAGTCTTCCCCCTTTACATCGGCGACCTGGGTGGAGGTGCTGCACAGAGCAGTCCCGTGCAATAGGCTTTTAAGTAGGTTCACGGACTCCAGGCCACCTGTACTTTCTGCGGCCTGGACGAGTCCGTGTTCCACATTTATACAGAGTGTGCGAGGTTGCAGCCCCTATTTGAGTATCTGAAGGGGCTGCTCCTCAAATTCTGGCTGCACTTCAGGCCCACGCTCCTGATTTTTGGGCACCCGGTGCGGAGGGGCTTGGGCCCCCAGTGCGGAGGGGCTTGGGCCGGGAGGAGGATCTCCTCGTCGGTCTGCTCCTGGCCTGGCCAAGGTGGCAATTCACAGGTCCAGGTTGCGGGCCGTCGGGGGGTCCGTCCTCCCCGATTGCCTGCCCCTCTTCCGCGGTTACGTTCGCGCCCGGGTGTCCCTGGAAAAGGAGCATGCGGTGTCCGCCGGTACGCTTGAGGCCTACCGCGACCGGTGGGCACCGCAGGGACTGGAGTGCATCGTCGACGCCGAGAATGGCATTTTAATTTGAGTTTTTTGTTTATTTATCTGGTTTTAATAAAGTTATTTTAAAATATAAGTGTGTATATAAAGGGGGGCCTGAAGAATAAAGGCCCCCTCGACATAAAAAATATATAAAAGGGGCCTGGGGTATAAAGGTCACCTTAAAAAAAAGAACGGGGGTTAGATACAGAGTAAAGCTCCCTCTACACTGTCCCCATCAAACACTCCAGGACAGGCACAGTACGGGGGTTAGATACAGAGTAAAGCTCCCTCTACACTGTCCCCCATCAAACACTCCCAGGACAGGTACAGTACGGGGGTTAGATACAGAGTAAAGCTCCCTCTACACTGTCCCCATCAAACACTCCCAGGACAGGTACAGTACGGGGTTAGATACAGAGTAAAGCTCCTTCTACACTGTCCCCATCAAACACTCCCAGGACAGGTACAGTACGGGGTTAGATACAGAGTAAAGCTCCTCTACACTGTCCCCCATCAAACACTCCCCAGGACAGGTAAAGTACAGGGGTTAGATACAGAGTAAAGCTCCCTCTACACTGTCCCCATCAAACACTCCCAGGACAGGTACAGTACGGGGGTTAGATACAGAGTAAAGCTCCCTCGACACTGTCCCCATCAAACACTCCCAGGACAGGTACAGTACGGGGTTAGATACAGAGTAAAGCTCCCTCTACACTGTCCCCATCAAACACTCCCAGGACAGGTACAGTACGGGGATTAGATACAGAGTAAAGCTCCCTCTACACTGTCCCCATCAAACACTCCCAGGACAGGTACAGTACGGGGGTTAGATACAGAGTAAAGCTCCTCTACACTGTCCCCCATCAAACACTCCCCAGGACAGGTAAAGTACAGGGGTTAGATACAGAGTAAAGCTCCCTCTACACTGTCCCCCATCAAACACTCCCAGGACAGGTACAGTACGGGGGTTAGATACAGAGTAAAGCTCCCTCGACACTGTCCCATCAAACACTCCCAGACAGGTACAGTACGGGGTTAGATACAGAGTAAAGCTCCCTCTACACTGTCCCCATCAAACACTCCCAGGACAGGTACAGTACGGGGATTAGATACAGAGTAAAGCTCCCTCTACACTGTCCCCATCAAACACTCCCAGGACAGGTACAGTACGGGGTTAGATACAGAGTAAAGCTCCCTCTACACTGTCCCCATCAAACACTCCCAGGACAGGTACAGTACGGGGGTTAGATACAGAGTAAAGCTCCCTCTACACTGTCCCCATCAAACACTCCCAGACAGGTACAGTACGGGGGTTAGATACAGAGCAAAAGCTCCTCTACACTGTCCCCATCAAACACTCCAGGACAGGTACAGTACGGGGGTTAGATACAGAGTAAAGCTCCCTCTACACTGTCCCCATCAAACACTCCCAGGACAGGTAACAGTACGGGGGTTAGATACAGAGTAAAGCTCCCTCTACACTGTCCCATCAAACACTCCCAGGACAGGTACAGTACGGGGGTTAGATACAGAGTAAAGCTCCCTCTACACTGTCCCCCATCAAACACTCCCCAGGACAGGTAAAGTACAGGGTTAGATACAGAGTAAAGCTCCTCTACACTGTCCCCATCAAACACTCCCAGACAGGTACAGTACGGGGGTTAGATACAGAGTAAAGCTCCCTCGACACTGTCCCATCAAACACTCCCAGGACAGGTACAGTACGGGGTTAGATACAGAGTAAAGCTCCCTCTACACTGTCCCCATCAAACACTCCCAGGACAGGTACAGTACGGGGATTAGATACAGAGTAAAGCTCCCTCTACACTGTCCCCATCAAACACTCCCAGGACAGGTACAGTACGGGGTTTAGATACAGAGTAAAGCTCCCTCTACACTGTCCCCATCAAACACTCCCAGGACAGGTACAGTACGGGGGTTAGATACAGAGTAAAGCTCCCTCTACACTGTCCCCATCAAACACTCCCAGGACAGGTACAGTACGGGGTTAGATACAGAGCAAAAGCTCCTCTACACTGTCCCCATCAAACACTCCCAGGACAGGTACAGTACGGGGGTTAGATACAGAGTAAAGCTCCCTCTACACTGTCCCATCAAACACTCCCAGGACAGGTACAGTACGGGGGTTAGATACAGAGTAAAGCTCCCTCTACACTGTCCCATCAAACACTCCAGGACAGGTACAGTACGGGGTTAGATACAGAGTAAAGCTCCCTCTACACTGTCCTCATCAAACACTCCCAGGACAGGTACAGTACGGGGGTTAGGGTATCTGATAATACAGTCAAGCAGTGTGTTTCAGGTACAGAATAGACTGAGCACGTCCGGGACTAAAACATCACTCACCGAAAGTTTCTCCACATCCCCCTTGAGAACTCGCTCCAGGTACAGCTGCTTAATCTCCCGCTCAAGACGAGAGGGGAGACCAGGATACATTGTGGAGCCTCCAGACAGGACAATGTGCTTGTAAAATTCAGATCTGTGACAGTGGGAGAGAGACAGAGAGAGAGGTGGAAACATTCTCAAAACTAGTCTCATCAGACATGGGGATCATTCACTTTTACCCACTGTGTGTACTGACACAAACACACACACGGAGAGTACAGGAGCGGACACTGAGACACAAACACGGAGAGTACAGGAGCTGACACTGAGACACACACACACATGGAGAGTACAGGAGCTGACACTGAGACACACACACGGAGAGTACAGGAGCTGACACTGAGACACACACACACGAGAGTACAGGAGCTGACACTGAGACACACACACGGAGAGTGCAGGAGCTGACACTGAGACACACACACACACGGAGAGTACAGGAGCTGACACTGAGACACACACACGGAGAGTACAGGAGCTGACACTGAGACACAGACACGGAGAGTACAGGAGCTGACACTGAGACACACACACACACGGAGAGTACAGGAGCTGACACTGAGACACACACACGGAGAGTACAGGAGCTGACACTGAGACACACACACGGAGAGTACAGGAGCTGACACTGAGACACACACACACACGGAGAGTACAGGAGCTGACACTGAGACACACACACACACGAGAGTGCAGGAGCTGACACTGAGACACACCAAACACACACACGGAGAGTACAGGAGCTGACAGTGAGACACACACACACACACACGGAGAGTACAGGAGCTGACACAGAGATACACACACACACGGAGAGTACAGGAGCTGACACTGAGACACACACATGGAGAGTACAGGAACTGACACTGAGACACACACACACACACACACACGGAGAGTACAGGAGCTGACACTGAGACACAAACACACACACACACACACGGAGAGTACAGAAGCTAACACTGAGACACACACACACACACGGAGAGTACAGGAGCTGACACAGAGACACACACACACGGAGAGTACAGCAGCTGACACTGAGACACACACACACACACGGAGAGTACAGGAGCTGACACTGAGACACACACACACACACACACGGAGAGTACAGAAGCTGACACTGAGACACACACACACACGGAGAGTACAGGAGCTGACACTGAGACACACACACTCCCACGCAGAGTACAGGAGCTGACACTGAGACACACAGACACGGAGAGTACAGGAGCTGACACTGAGACACAAACACACACACGGAGAGTACAGGAGCTGACACAGAGACACACACACACACGGAGAGTACAGAGCTGACACTGAGACACAAACACACACACACACACGAAGAGTACAGGAGCTGACACTGAGACACACACACGGAGAGTACAGGAGCTGACACTGAGACACACACACATGGAGAGTACAGGAGCTGACACTGAGACACACACACATGGAGAGTACAGGAGCTGTCACTGAGACACACACACATGGAGAGTACAGGAGCTGTCACTGAGACACACACACATGGAGAGTACAGGAGCTGTCACTGAGACACACACACACACACGGAGAGTACAGGAGCTGACACTGAGACACACACACACACGGAGAGTACAGGAGCTGACACTGAGACACACACACACACTGAGAGTACAGGAGCTGACACTGAGACACACACACACACACACTGAGAGTACAGGAGCTGACATTGAGACACAAACACACACACGGACAGTAAAGGAGCTGACACTGAGACACACACACACGGACAGTACAGGAGCTGACACTGAGACACACACACGCACACGGACAGTACAGGAGCTGACACCTGAGACACACATACACGGAGAGTACAGGAGCTGACACAGACACACATACGGAGAGTACAGGATCTGACACTGAGACACACATACACGGAGAGTACAGTAGCTGACACTGAGACACACACACACGGAGAGTACAGGAGCTGACACTGAGACACACACACGGACAGTACAGGAGCTGACACTGAGACACAGACACGGAGAGTACAGGAGCTGACACTGAGACACACACACGGAGAGTACAGGAGCTGACACTGAGACACCACACACGGAGAGTACAGGAGCTGACACTGAGACACACACACCACACGGAGAGTACAGGAGCTGACACTGAGACAAAACACACACACACACGGAGAGTACAGGAGCTGACACTGGACACACAAACACACACACGGAGAGTACAGAGCTGACAATGAGACACACACACACGGAGAGTACAGGAGCTGACACAGAGGACACACACACGGAGAGTACAGGAGCTGACACTGAGACACAAACACACACCACACACACGGAGAGTACAGAAGCTGACACTGAGACACACACACACACACGGAGAGTACAGGAGCTGACACAGAGACACACACACACGGAGAGTACAGCAGCTGACACTGAGACACACACACACACACACACGGAGAGTACAGAAGCTGACACTGAGACACACACACACACACGGAGAGTACAGGAGCTGACACTGAGACACACACTCCCACGGAGAGTACAGGAGCTGACACTGAGACACACAACACACACACGGAGAGTACAGGAGCTGACAGTGAGACACACACACACACACACGGAGAGTACAGGAGCTGACACTGAGACACACAAACGGACAGTACAGGAGCTGGACAGTGAGACACACACACACACACACACACAACACACACACACGGAGAGTACAGGAGCTGACACTGAGACACACACACACACACACGGAGAGTACAGAAGCTGACACTGAGACACACACACACACGGAGAGTACAGGAGCTGACACTGAGACACACACTCCACGGAGAGTACAGGAGCTGACACTGAGACACACAACACACACACGGAGAGTACAGGAGCTGACAGTGAGGACACACACACACACACACGGAGAGTACAGGAGCTGACACAGAGACACACACACGGAGAGTACAGGAGCTGACACTGAGACAACACACATGGAGAGTACAGAGCTGACACTGAGACACACACACACACACACACGGAGATACAGGAGCTGACACTGAGACACAAACACACACACACACACGAGAGTACAGAAGCTGACACTGAGACACACACACACACACGGAGAGTACAGGAGCTGACACTGAGACACACACACACGGAGAGTACAGCAGCTGACACTGAGACACACACACACACACACGGCGAGTACAGAAGCTGACACTGAGACACACACACACACGGAGAGTACAGGAGCTGACACTGAGACACACACTCCCACGGAGAGTACAGGAGCTGACACTGAGACACACAAACACACACACGGAGAGTACAGGAGCTGACAGTGAGACACACACACACACACGGAGAGTACAGGAGCTGACACTGAGACACACAAACACACACACGGACAGTACAGGAGCTGACAGTGAGACAAACACACACACACGGAGAGTACAGGAGCTGACACTGAGACACACACACACACGGAGAGTACAGGAGCTGACACTGAGACACAAACACACACACGGAGAGTACAGAGCTGACACAGAGACACACACACACGGAGAGTACAGGAGCTGACACTGAGACACAAACACACACACACGGAGAGTACAGGAGCTGACACTGAGACACACACACGGAGAGTACAGGAGCTGACACTGAGACACACACACGGAGAGTACAGGAGCTGACACTGAGACACACACACGGAGAGTACAGGAGCTGACACTGAGACACACACACGAGAGTACAGGAGCTGACACTGAGACACAACACACTGGAGAGTACAGGAGCTGTCACTGAGACACACACACATGGAGAGTACAGGATCTGTCACTGAGACACCACAAACAACACGGAGAGTACAGGAGCTGACACTGAGACACACACACACACGGAGAGTACAGGAGCTGACACTGAGACACACACACACACTGAGAGTACAGGAGCTGACACTGAGACACACACACACACACACTGAGAGTACAGGAGCTGACACTGAGACACAAACACAGAGAGTACAGAAGCTGACACTGAGACACACACACACACACACGGAGAGTACAGGAGCTGACACTGAGACACAAACACACACACGGACAGTAAAGGAGCTGACACTGAGGACACACACACACGGACAGTACAGGAGCTGACACTGAGACACACACACACACACGGAGAGTACAGGAGCTGACACTGAGACACACACACACGGATAGTACAGGAGCTGACACTGAGACACACAGACGGAGAGTACAGGAGCTGACACTGAGACACACATACACGGAGAGTACAGGAGCTGACACAGACACACATACGGAGAGTACAGGATCTGACACTGAGACACACATACACGGAGAGTACAGTAGCTGACACTGAGACACACACACACACGGAGAGTACAGGAGCTGACACTGAGACACAGACACGGAGAGTACAGGAGCTGACACTGAGACACAGACACGAGAGTACAGGAGCTGACACTGAGACACACACGGAGAGTACAGAGCTGACACTGAGACACACACGGAGAGTACAGGAGCTGACACTGAGACACAGGGAGAGTACAGGAGCTGACACTGAGACACACACACGCACACGGACAGTACAGGAGCTGACACTGAGACACACACACACGGACAGTACAGGAGCTGACACTGAGACACACACACACGGACAGTACAGGAGCTGACACTGAGACAGACACACACACACACACACAGTACAGGAGCTGACACTGAGACACACACACACGGACAGTACAGGAGCTGACACTGGGACACTCACACACGGAGAGTACAGGAGCTGACACTGAGACACACACACGGAGAGTACAGGAGCTGACACTG
Source organism: Heterodontus francisci (assembly GCF_036365525.1). NCBI lineage: Eukaryota > Metazoa > Chordata > Chondrichthyes > Heterodontiformes > Heterodontidae > Heterodontus > Heterodontus francisci. Next base: position 24,879,047 of record NC_090414.1, read on the forward strand.
AGACACACACACGCACACGGAGAGTACAGGAGCTGACACTGAGACCACACACACGGAGAGTACAGGAGCTGACACTGAGACACACACACACAACGGAGAGTACAGGAGCTGACACTGAGACACACCAGCACACGGAGAGTACAGGAGCTGACACTGAGACACACACACACACGGACAGTACAGGAGCTGACACTGAGACACACACACGGAGAGTACAGGAGCTGACACTGAGACACACTCACGGAGACTGCAGGAGCTGACACTGAGACACACTCACGGAGAGTGCAGGAGCTGACCACTGAGACACACTCACGGAGAGTACAGGAGCTGACACTGAGACACACACACACACACGGAGAGTACAGGAGCTGACACTGAGACACACATACGCACACGGAGAGTACAGGAGCTGACACTGAGACACACACACACGGACAGTACAGGAGCTGACACTGAGACACACACACACACGGAGAGTACAGGAGCTGACACTGAGACACACACACACACACGGAGAGTACAGAGCTGACACTGAGACACAAACACACACACGGACAGTAAAGGAGCTGACACTGAGACCACACACACGGACAGTACAGGAGCTGACACTGAGACACACACACACACGGAGAGTACAGGAGCTGACACAGACACACATACGGAGAGTACAGGATCTGACACTGAGACACACATACACGGAGAGTACAGTAGCTGACACTGAGACACACACACACACGGAGAGTACAGGAGCTGACACTGAGACACACACACGGAGAGTACAGGAGCTGACACTGAGACACAGACACGGAGAGTACAGGAGCTGACACTGAGACACACACGGAGAGTACAGGAGCTGACACTGAGACACACACGGACAGTACAGGAGCTGACACTGAGACACACACACACGGACAGTACAGGAGCTGACACTGAGACACACACACACGGACAGTACAGGAGCTGACACTGAGACACTCACACACGGAGAGTACAGAGCTGACACTGAGACACACACACGGAGAGTACAGGAGCTGACACTGAGACACACACACGGAGAGTACAGGAGCTGACACTGAGACATACACACACACACGGAGAGTACAGAGCTGACACTGAGACACACACGCACACGGACAGTACAGGAGCTGACACTGAGACACACACAGACACGGACAGTACAGGAGCTGACACTGAGACACACACACGGAGAGTACAGGAGCTGACACTGAGACACACTCACGGAGAGTACAAGGAGCTGACACTGAGACACACTCACGAGAGTGCAGATCTGACACTGAGACACACATACGGAAGTGCAGGAGCTGACACTGAGACACACACACACGGAGAGTGCAGGAGCTGACACTGACACACACACACGGAGAGTGCAGGAGCTGACACTGACACACACACACACGGACAGTACAGAGCTGACACTGAGACACACACACGGAGAGTACAGGAGCTGACACGAGACAGACACACGGCGAGTACAGGAGCTGACACTGAGACACACACACAGTGTCCCCCTCCCCTCTGGAAAGTTGATACCTACCTGGTGTCAATGTCAGCTGCCTGGATTGTATTGAACAGAGCTCAGCAACTCCAACACCCTCCACATTGATGAGGTGAGGCTGAAAGAGAGCTTCTGGAGCCTCAAAACGTTCCCCTCCACCTTGATAACTCTCCCGTCAGAGCTGCAGAGGGAGAGGGGCAGAGAGATATGGTCACCCAAGGGTTGGTCAGTCAGGATGTCAATACTCCCAAGGTGAATGAGAACTCCCGATTCCTCATTTCACCCCCTCAGACATCGCAAAGTGCCTCACACACAAGGTACTGTTAAAGTGTGGTCACTGTTTTAATGTAAGAGACACGGAAGCCAGTTTCTGCACAGCAAGATCCCACAAACAGCAATGTGATAATGACCCGGATCATCTGTTTTTAGTGATGTTGTTTGAGGGATAATATTGTCCTCAGGACAACCGGGAGAACTCCCCTGCTCTTCTCCAATAGTGGCCGTGGGATCTTTTACACCCACCCGAGAGGGCAGACGGGGGCCTCGGTTTAATGACTCATCTGAAAGACGGCATCTCCGACAGCGCAGCACTCCCCCAGTACTGACCCTCCGACAGTGCGGTGCTCCCTCAGTACTGACCCTCCGACAGTGCAGCGCTCCCTCAGTACTGACCCTCCGACAGTGCGGCGCTCCCACAGTACTGACCCTCCGACAGTGTGGCACTCCCTCAGTACTGACCCTCCGACAGTGCAGCGCTCCCTCAGTACTGACCCCTCCGACAGTGTGGCACTCCCTCAGTACTGACCTCCGACAGTGCAGCACTCCCTCAGTACTGACCCTCCGACAGTGCGGCACTCCCTCAGCACTGACCCTCCGACAGTGCGGTGCTCCTCAGTACTGACCCTCCGACAGTGCGGGCGCTCCCTCAGTACTGACCCTCCGACAGTGCGGCGCTCCCACAGTACTGACCCTCCGACAGTGTGGCACTCCCTCAGTACTGACCCTCCGACAGTGCAGCACTCCCTCAGCACTGACCCTCCGACAGTGTGGCACTCCCTCAGTACTGACCCTCCGACAGTGCGGCGCTCCCTCAGTACTGACCCCTCCGACAGTGTGGCACTCCCTCAGTACTGACCCTCCGACAGTGCAGCACTCCCTCAGCACTGACCCTCCGACAGTGCGGCGCTCCCACAGTACTGACCCTCCGACAGTGCGGCACTCCCTCAGTACTGACCCTCCGACAGTGCAGCACTCCCTCAGCACTGACCCTCTGACAGACAGCACTCCCTCAGCACTGACCCTCCGACAGTGCAGACGCTCCCTCAGTACTGACCCTCCGACAGTGCACTGCTGCCTCAGTACTGACCCTCCGACAGTGCGGCACTCCCTCAGTACTGACGCTCCAACCGTGCGGCACTCCCTCAGTCCTGACCCTCCGACAGTGCGGCACTTCCCTCAGTACTGACCCTCCAACCGTGCGGCACTCCCTCAGTACTGGACCCTCCGACAGTGCGGCGCTCCCTCAGTACTGACCCTCCGACAGTGCGGCGCTCCCTCAGTACTGACCCTCCGACAGTGCGGCGCTCCCTCAGTACTGACCCTCCGACAGTGCGGCGCTCCCTCAGTACTGACCCTCCGACAGTGCGGCGCTCCCTCAGTACTGACCCTCCGACAGTGCGGCGCTCCCTCAGTACTGACCCTCCGACAGTGCGGCACTCCCTCAGTACTGACCCTCCGACAGTGCGGCACTCCCTCAGTACTGACCCTCCGACAGTGCGGCACTCCCTCAGTACTGACCCTCCGACAGTGCGGCACTCCCTCAGTACTGACCCTCCGACAGTGCGGCACTCCCTCAGTACTGACCCTCCGACAGTGCGGCACTCCCTCAGTACTGACCCTCCGACAGTGCGGCACTCCCTCAGTACTGACCCTCCGACAGTGCGGCACTCCCTCAGTACTGACCCTCCGACAGTGCGGCACTCCCTCAGTACTGACCCTCCGACAGTGCGGCACTCCCTCAGTACTGACCCTCCGACAGTGCGGCACTCCCTCAGTACTGACCCTCCGACAGTGCGGCACTCCCTCAGTACTGACCCTCCGACAGTGCGGCACTCCCTCAGTACTGACCCTCCGACAGTGCGGCACTCCCTCAGTACTGACCCTCCGACAGTGCGGCACTCCCTCAGTACTGACCCTCCGACAGTGCGGCACTCCCTCAGTACTGACCCTCCGACAGTGCGGCACTCCCTCAGTACTGACCCTCCGACAGTGCGGCACTCCCCTCAGTACTGACCCTCCGACAGTGCGGCACTCCTCAGTACTGATACTAGCAATATTGGCCTGGGCTATGAACCTTGGGTCTGGACTGAGGCTCAAACACTGAAACCCTCGGGGCTGGAGGGCAGAGAGTGATGCACTGAGCCCCAGCTGACTGAATGGTGGGGATGGAGAGAGCTAAATCCTGGGGAACAAGGGGGCGAAGAGCTTCCTCACTCACTGTGTACGACTCCACCAGCACTGTGGTCTCTTGGGCAAGTTTCTGCTCCTGCTCAATGTTGTACCCAACGTAGCAGAACTTCTCCTTCAACATTCTCACCGTCTCAAAGTCCGCCGAGTGATTGAACGCGTAGCCTCGGAGTAAGAGGAGCTGGAAGTCCAGGAGAGGAGGGAGAAAAGGTGAAAGGTCAGAGGCCAAAGACAGCAAGAGTCCAACACAGCAAGAGTCCAACGAATCCCACGTAGAGTTTTCGCCAACTCTGATTGGGCGCATTCCTGGAGGTTTCATCACATGACCTCCAGCCCCCCCCCACCATTGGTCACCCAACACACCCATCATTGCCACGCCCTGCCTTGCCCCAGCCAATGGAAAGGCTTGCAGAGTCTTCCTTATCCTATTGGCCAATTCTTGACTCCTGATCAGTGAGTCACATTAACCCCCACTATCCCTCCATTATCTTTATCATTGAGAACAGACATGCTCAAAGACACAATTTCTTTCACAAGAGCACAAGAAATAGGAGCAGGAGTCGACCATTCGGCCCATCGAGCCTGCTCCACCATTCAATACTGTGTTGGCTGATCTTGGGGTTTCAACTCCATTTTCCTGCCCGCTCGCCTCATCCCTTGATTCCCGGAGAGACAACAATCTGTCTATCCCAGCCTTAACGAAGGAGCATCCGCAACCCTCGGGGGTAGAGAATTCCAAAGAAATTTCTCCTCATCTCAGTCCTAAATGATTGAACCCTTATCTGAGACTCTGTCCCCGTGTTCTAGATTCCCCGACCAGTGGGAACAATCTCTCAGCTTCTACCCTATCAAGGCCTTTCAGAATCTTCTGTGTCTCAATTAGATCACCTCTCATTCTTCTAAACACCAGAGAATACAGGCCCAAATTACTCAGCCTCTCATGGTAGGACAACCCCCTCATCCCAGGGACCAATTTAGTAAATCTTCGCTGCACTGCCTCCAGTGAAAGTATATCCTTTCTAAATGTGGAGACTAAAACAGCACACAGTATTCCAGGTGCGGTCTCACCAAAACCTGGTACAATTTTAGTAAGACTTCTTTATTCCTGTCCTCCAATCCCTTGCAATAAAGGTCAATATACCATTTACCTTCCTAATAGCCTGCTGTACCTGCATGTTAACTTTGTTCATTCCTTATACAAATATCCCCAAGTCTCTCTGAGCATCAACACTTATCAGTTTCACACCTTTTAAAAATATTCTGCTTTTCTATTCTTCCGACTAAAGTGAATAACTTCACATTTCCCTCCATTATACTCCATTTGCCATCTCATTGCCCACTCACTTAACCCGTCTATATCTCTTTGTAGCCTCTCTACGTCCTCCCCACAGCTTACCTTTCCACCTACCTTTGTATCATCAGCAAACTTAGATACATTACTCTCCGTCTCTTCATCCAAGTCATTAATATAGAGTGTAAATAGCTGAGGCCCAGCACTGATCCTTGCGGCACTCCACTATTCACTGCCTGACCGCTTGCAAATGCCCCATTTATGCCCACTCTTTGCTTCCTGTCTGTTAACCAATCCTCTATCCACACTAATATATTACCCCCAACTCCATGAGCCCTTATCTTGCCTATTAATCTTTTGTGTGGCACCTTATCGAATGCCTTTTGAAAATCCAGGTATACTACATCTACTGGTTCCCCTTGATCTCCCCTCCTAGTTACATCCTCAAAAAACTAATACATTTGTCCAGCAGGTTCTTCCTTTAGTAAAACCATACTGACTTGTTCTAATCATACTGTGCTTTTCCAAGTGAAATGTTGAAACTTCTTTAATAATAGTTTCCAGTATCTTCCCACTGACTGATGTCAGCTAACTGGCCTGGAGTTCCCCGTTTACTCTCTCCCTCCTTTTTCGAAAAGCGGTGTAACATTGGAGACCTATTTGGATTTTCTCCTGGCTTACGGGTTTGTGATAAATTAATTTTCATTTCCTGCAGGCCGGTTTGGGATCTCCATTCAGACAGGCTCCCTCATCGGTGCCTCCAATCGCACAATAACATTTGGTGATAGGGAGACCACTGTCTATCCACAGTTACCATGGAGACACAGGCCAGCGCTTCAACTGTTAAGGCCCCAGGCTCCAAAATTTCATACCCTCACCACGGGCACCCCCAAGTCCTCCTGAAAACCCGACACTTTCACCAAGCTTTCAATCATCCCCACCGCCCCCCCCCCCCACCACGAACCCCATCCATCCAGTCCCTGACTCACCTTGATAAGGTAACGGGTGATGTCCCTGCCAGCAATGTCCAGTCTCCGGGTGAGGTGAGGCAGCGAGAAGCCCTCGTAGACAGGGCAGATGTGGGTCACCCCATCCCCCGAGTCGACCACCACTCCCGTCAGGAGGCCTGAGGAGGCAGAGGGGCAACGGTCTGAGTTCCTGCAGCCTGGGGCCTAGTCATTCGCATTCGATGCGTAACAATCCAGGGAGGGATTTAGCAGCATGTCAAAGGAGGGAGCGAGGGCGAGGGAAGGGGGGGGGCGAGGCAAGGGGGGGCGAGGCAAGGGGGGGGCGAGGCAAGGGGGGGGCGAGGCAAGGGGGGGCGAGGCAAGGGGGGGCGAGGCAAGGGGGGGGCGAGGCAAGGGGGGGCGAGGGAAGGGGGGGCGAGGGAAGGGGGAGGCGAGGGAGGGGGAGGCGAGGGAGGGGGAGGGCGAGGGAGGGGGAGGGCGAGGGAGGGGAGGGCGAGGGAGGGGGGAGGGCGAGGGAGGGGCGAGAGGGAGGGGGGAGGGCGAGGGAGGGGGGAGGGCGAGGGGGGCTTACCTTGTGCGTACAGTGTAAGCACTGCCTGGATCGCAATGTAAAGACCATCGAACTGGTACATCTCGAACATCACCTAGACAGGAGGAGAGCAACTCAATCAGTAACTCATCCACCTCCACCTCGCACCCCCTCGATTATAGGATGGGCAGGGGGGTGGGGAACAGGCTGCCCTGCCAAAGCTCAGTGTCAGGAGGCTGATTGACCACAGAGGCATCACAGCTGAGTGAGTCAGCCAGACTGCCGGCTCCCCGATGTCAGTCTGATCCTGGAAGCAGCAGTCGCTGCCAGGGAATGGGTTCCAGGAGATGTTGCCCAGCAAGGCCCCTGGCACGGACATTTCACCCCCTCCCTAAACCCCGGCAAGTGCACTTCCTGCCTCCCGAACAGCTGCAGGCTGAGTGAGAAACCCAGATTCCCAACTGTGCACTCACATTCACCTGAATTGTAAGCAGACGGGGACAGAGGGTGATGATCCTGTGGGGAGGGGAGGAGAGGAGGGCCCGGCATGGAGTGGGGTGGGGGGGGGTGGTTAGAATGGGCCTCAGCCCCACCTGCTGGTTTAGGATTGGGGGGGGGGTGGGGGAGAAAATGGGTGGGGCCATTGAAGGAAAGAAATAAAATTGGCCAGGATTCCTTTTCACTAACTAGTGGCTTTAGGGTGACGACCGGGCTTGGCTGTGATGCCTCACATGGCCCAATAGCTTTGGCTGTGATGCCCCATGTGGCCCAATAGCCTTAGTTGTGATGCATCATATTGAACCGACTGCCTTGGCTCGGATGCCCCGCATGATCCATTGGGTCCAGCTGTGATGCCACCCACCCCCCCCCCCACCTCCCCTCCCACTTGGTCCAATAGCCCTGGCTGTGATGCCCCCCATGGTCCAATAGCCAGAAACACACGAAGGTCGCTCAGTTGATGTGATCGAGGGTGGCCGGTGCTCGTGGTCAATTCAACACTCCCTCCCCCCGGCAGTGGGAGTTGGGATCCCTCCCGTTTCCCCCCCCAACCCCCCACCCCGTTCCCTTGTCCTTTACCTCAATGACTTTCTCCCGGTTTTTGATCGGATTCATGGGGGGTTCAGTCAGGAGGATTTTACAGTTGTGAGGATCAATGTCCAGTTTCTCCGGTCCAAACGTGTAATCCCACAAATGCTTCATGTCGTCCCAGTTTCTCACAATCCCATTCTCCATGGGATAATTCACCTCGAGCATGGAGCGCAGCTCACTGGCTTCATCTCCCACCATCAGATCCTGCCGAACACACCCACACACCTTAGCTCCAGCAGACAGACAGCGCCCTGCAGCAAAACACCAACCAACCAACCCCCCACCCCACCCCACCACAAACCCCCCCAACCCTACACCAACCCATCCCCCAGCCAGTCCAGCTGATGTGTTGCCCATTCCGGAGATCACGCGGAGCTTGGGCCGTACCTTGATCTCGATGTTGCCCACTTTGGCCGTCGATCGGATAATGGGACGTCCAACCAGGGCTGGGAAGATGTGCTCGGGGAAATTTGAACCAGCAAAACCACATTTCACAAACTGGGGGAAAAAGAGACAGAGAGAGAGAGAGAGAGACAACATTAGAGTCTCAGCGCTATGGGACTGAGGCCATTCTGCCCCTCGAACAATTTCAAAACCCACTCCCCCCCCCACCCCCACTCATGCAGATCACTCAAACCACTTCAACACAGAGGCTAATTATTGGCCTCAGCACAGGCCGGGAATGGAGCCTGCAACTCTCCTATATGTCATGGGACAGGTATTTTAAAATGAAGCAACATTTAACCGGGATTAACAAAGGGAAGAATTCAGGAGAAAGGCGAGTCCTCCTGATACTGCGAGGGTTAAAGGAGCCTGATCAATGGGAGGTGAGGAAGGGGGGTCGGAGCAGCCACTTCCTTGCCCCCTCCCCACCCTGCTGAGGAATGTGGGCCTGTTAGCAGTGAAGGCCAGGCCTGGGCCTATACACATCAACATTCCAGTCACAGGCCCCTCAGTGCGTGGTCCACCAGAGCCTCAGCAAAACAGCGACTGAAAACCCCACACCAGCGACAACAGATCTCAGATAACGGGAGGTGACAGTGAAAACGGCAGCTGAACAAGGCTCCCACTCCCATTTCTCACTCTTTACACACCTTCCCACCCAACCAGATCCTGGCTTTGTGAGTTCAAATACCCTACTCCACAGATTCGAAGCCCATAATACAGGCCAATACTCCCAATGTCGGTACTGAAGGAGTGTCACACTGGCAGACGATCAGTACTGAGGGAGTGCCGCACTGTCGAAGGGTCAGTACTGAGGGAGTGCCGCACTGTCAGAGGGTCAGTACTGAGGGAGTGCCGCACTGTCGGAGGGTCAGTACTGAGGGAGTGCCGCACTGTCGGAGGGTCAGTACTGAGGGAGTGCCGCACTGTCGGAGGGTCAGTACTGAGGGAGTGCCGCACTGTCGGAGGGTCAGTACTGAGGGAGTGCCGCACTGTCGGAGGGTCAGTACTGAGGGAGTGCCGCACTGTCGGAGGGTCAGTACTGAGGGAGTGCCGCACTGTCGGAGGGTCAGTACTGAGGGAGTGCCGCACTGTCGGAGGGTCAGTACTGAGGGAGTGCCGCACTGTCGGAGGGTCAGTACTGAGGGAGTGCCGCACTGTCGGAGGGTCAGTACTGAGGGAGTGCCGCACTGTCGGAGGGTCAGTACTGAGGGAGTGCCGCACTGTCGGAGGGTCAGTACTGAGGGAGTGCCGCACTGTCGGAGGGTCAGTACTGAGGGAGTGCCGCACTGTCGGAGGGTCAGTACTGAGGGAGTGCCGCACTGTCGGAGGGTCAGTCCCGAGGGAAAGCCGCACTGTCGGAGGGTCAGTACTGAGGGAGTGCAGCACTGTCGGAGGGTGAGTGCCGAGGGAAAGCCGCACTGTCGGAGGGTCAGTCCCGAGGGAAAGCCGCACTGTCGGAGGGTCAGTCCCGAGGGAAAGCCGCACTGTCGGAGGGTCAGTCCCGAGGGAAAGCCGCACTGTCGGAGGGTCAGTCCCGAGGGAAAGCCGCACTGTCGGAGGGTCAGTCCCGAGGGAAAGCCGCACTGTCGGAGGGTCAGTCCCGAGGGAAAGCCGCACTGTCGGAGGGTCAGTCCCGAGGGAAAGCCGCACTGTCGGAGGGTCAGTCCCGAGGGAAAGCCGCACTGTCGGAGGGTCAGTCCCGAGGGAAAGCCGCACTGTCGGAGGGTCAGTCCCGAGGGAAAGCCGCACTGTCTGAGGGTCAGTACTGAGGGACACCGCACTGTCGGAGGGTCAGTACTGAGGGAGTGCCGCACTGTCGGAGGGTCAGTACTGAGGGAGCGCCGCACTGTCTGAGGGTCAGTACTGAGGGAGTGCCGCACTGTCGGAGGGTCAGTACTGAGGGAGCACCGCACTGTCAGAGGGTCAGTACTGAGGGAGTGCCGCACTGTCGGGGGTCAGTACTGAGGGAGTGCTGCACTGTTGGAGGGTCAGTACTGAGGGAGTGCCGCACTGTCGGAGGGTCAGTACTGAGGGAGTGCTGCACTGTCGGAGGGTCAGTACTGAGGGAGTGCCGCACTGTTGGGGGTCAGTACTGAGGGAGTGCCGCACTGTCAGAGGGTCAGTACCGAGGGAGTGCCGCACTGTCGGAGGGTCAGTACTGAGGGAGTGCCGCACTGTCGGAGGGTCAGTACTGAGGGAGTGCCGCACTGTCGGGGGTCAGTACTGAGGGAGTGCTGCACTGTTGGAGGGTCAGTACTGAGGGAGTGCCGCACTGTCGGAGGGTCAGTACTGAGGGAGTGCCGCACTGGCGGAGGGTCAGTACTGAGGGAGTGCCGCACTGTCGGAGGGTCAGTACTGAGGGAGTGCCGCACTGTCGGAGGGTCAGTACTGAGGGAGTGCCGCACTGTCGGAGGGACAGTACTGAGGGAGTGCCGCACTGTCGGAGGGTCAGTACTGAGGGAGTGCTGCACTGTCGGAGGGTCAGTCCCGAGGGAAAGCCGCACTGTCGGAGGGTCAGTACTGAGGGAGTGCCGCACTGTCGGAGGGTCAGTACTGAGGGAGTGCTGCACTGTCGGAGGGTCAGTACTGAGGGAGTGCCGCACTGTCGGAGGGTCAGTACTGAGGGAGTGCTGCACTGTCGGAGGGTCAGTACTGAGGGAGTGCCGCACTGTCGGAGGGTCAGTACTGAGGGAGTGCTGCACTGTTGGAGGTGCCGTCTGTCAGATGAGACATTAAACCGAGGCCCCCGTCTGCCCTCTCGGGTGGGTGTAAAAGATCCCACGGCCACTATTGGAAGAAGAGCAGGGGAGTTCTCCCCGGTGTCCTGGGGACAATATTTATCCCTCAACCAACATCATGATTATCTTGGAGTGTCTGTTTGTTTACTGTCTCAGGTAAATTCCAGTCAGTGTGCAAACACTCCCGAGCTCACATTCAGTCTCACCCTGTGTAGGAAGGTCACCATTTACCCAGTGTGTATAAACCAGCTGATTCACAAAGCGTTTGGTAACTTGTGTATATACACCTTACACATTCACAGAAAGCACATCAGGGTCAGCATCAAACACTCCCAGGACAGGTACAGTACGGGGGTTAGATACAGAGTAAAGCTCCCTCTACACTGTCCCCATCAAACACTCCCAGGACAGGTACAGTACGGGGGTTAGATACAGAGTAAAACTCCCTCTACACTGTCCCCCATCAAACACTCCCAGGACAGGTACAGTACGGGGGTTAGATACAGAGTAAAGCTCCCTCTACACTGTCCCCATCAAACACTCCCAGGACAGGTACAGTACGGGGGTTAGATACAGAGTAAAGCTCCCTCTACACTGTCCCCATCAATCACTCCCAGGACAGGTACAGTACGGGGGTTAGATACAGAGTAAAGCTCCCTCTACACTGTCCCCATCAAACACTCCCAGGACAGGTACAGTACGGGGGTTAGATACAGAGTAAAGCTCCCTCTACACTGTCCCCATCAATCACTCCCAGGACAGGTACAGTACGGGGGTTAGATACAGAGTAAAGCTCCCTCTACACTGTCCCCATCAATCACTCCCAGGACAGGTACAGTACGGGGGTTAGATACAGAGTAAAGCTCCCTCTACACTGTCCCCATCAAACACTCCCAGGACAGGTACAGTACGGGGGTTAGATACAGAGTAAAGCTCCCTCTACACTGTCCCCATCAAACACTCCCAGGACAGGTACAGTACGGGGGTTAGATACAGAGTAAAGCTCCCTCTACACTGTCCCCATCAAACACTCCCAGGACAGGTAAAGTACGGGGGTTAGATACAGAGTAAAGCTCCCTCTACACTGTCCCCATCAAACACTCCCAGGACAGGTACAGTACGGGGGTTAGATAGAGTAAAGCTCTGAAATTTGTGTGTCTGGCCCCTGACCTCCAGGAACGACCCTTGACCTCCTGATGGGCTGTTCTTTCCCAATGGCTGTTCACAATCTGTCAGCTTCTGCTTTTGAATAGGGGAAGCTGATTAAACTGTTCTCGCCCCCACCATCCTGCCAGATACATTGCTGCAACTCATAGTTCCTGTTCCCATTCTCGTTATTCACACATCCTCAGCTTCAGTTACACTCTGGATGTGTCACCCTGCACCGAGATCAGAAACAGGAGGCCATTCGGCCCTTCGTGCCTGTTCCACATCCTTGAAAGTGCTGTTCAATTAGTCCCACTGCAAGAACTCCCATTTCTCCAGTGCCTTTCACCCCCTCAGCACGTCCCAAAGCACCTCACTGACAATGACGGACTTTTTCTGAACTGTAGTCACTGGTGTAATTTGGGAAACATGGCAGCCAGTTTCACACAGCAAGACCCCACAAGCTGACCGACACTGGCTCCCGGTCCAGCAACACCTCCATTTCAAAATTCTCATCCGCGTGTTCAAATCCCTCCATGGCCTCCTCGCCCCCTCCCTATCTCTGTAACCCCCTCCAGCCCCTACAACCCTCCCTATCTCTGTAACCCCCTCCAGCCCCTACAACCCTCCCTATCTCTGTAACCTTCTCCAGCCCCTACAACCCTCCCTATCTCTGTAACCTCCTCCAGCCCCTCCAATCCTCCCTATCTCTGTAACCCCCTCCAGCCCCTACAACCCTCCCTATCTCTGTAACCTTCTCCAGCCCCTACAACCCAATTGACACACTGATACACATTTGCATATTGAGCAAAATAAAAGCAAAGGATACTTTCAAACTCTCCCTTGTTGAGGATTCCATCTCCATTCCCTGTCTGCAACAATTGGAAACTGATTTGTTACAAATCCTGCTGAATTTCCCTTTGAAAGACAACACACACAGAATCCTGTGTTCCAATATCACAGGCTGGGAGGGAAGAGAGAGCCTGGTACAAAATCAATTCCCTCCAAAGCCTGTTGCAAATACATTTTGACTATGATACAATAAATATTTCCCCGGCAACAATCTTGCTGCAGATAAAACGATTTTTCTCTTGTCACAATAATCATTTTGTTGCATTTCTTTTGCATTCTGTCTCCCTTTGCCATTACCTCTCCTATCTGCTCTCATCTAGACAAGATAAGGGGTTCTCTCTCTCCCACACCCCTCCCCGTTTTGCAGTAAATCTGTTGTTCTTACCCCAGTCCCATTGTCACACACGATCACTTTTCTGCCTTGACTGTCCATTCTCCTCCCTGATAGATTTTGTCCTTATTTGATTCTATCTAATTTTCCACTGATGCTAAAACTCCCTTTTTCTCTCTTTTTCTTTAAACTCAAGGTCCGGATGCGTTTGCAAACTAGTTAAAAATTCACAGGGACACGTAACATCCTGACCTAATCCGCCACTTCCTCATTTAAAGGGAGAAAGAGGTGGAGGGGAGAGGAAAAGAAAACACTCGGGCAGCGACTGGAAGCATAAAAATAATCATCCAACCCCGGGGGGGAATTACTGGGATCTCGGACAAATATCGGTTGGGAATGGGAGCAAGGAGCAGGATTTTTTTTATATAAATTTCTTCATTTCCCCCTATTCCTTCACCCCCACCGCCCGACTCTCTCCAGGGGTTAGGGTCCCATGGGCACCGGCCACCCCCTCCAGGATCGCACCCCAAAGGCCCGTTCTTCACCTATGAGCTTGGAATGTGGGATATTCGACTCAGTGCTGCATCACAGATTCTGTCCCCGCCCCACCGAGTTTCAGATGTGTGCTCACTGTCCAGCGGGGGTGCGGGGATATGGGGGAGATGGATAGGGGAGGTGGGGGGATGGATAGGGGAGGTGGGGGGGGATAGGGGAGGTGGGGGAGGAGTGTGGGGATAGGGGAGGTGGGGGGGATAGGCGAGGTGTGGAGGGGGGATAGGGGAGGTGGGGGGGAGGATAGGGGAGGTGGGGGGGAGGATAGGGGAGGTGGGGGGGATAGGGGAGGTGTGGGGTGGGGATAGGGGAGGTGGGGGAGGAGTGTGGGGATAGGGGAGGTGGGGGAGGAGTGTGGGGATAGAGGAGGTGGGGGAGGTGTGCGGTAGGGGAGGGTGTGAGGGTGGGGAAGGGTGTGAGGGTGGGGTAGATGAGAGGTAGATGAGGAGGTAGGTGAGGGGCAGGCTATGAGGGTTGGTTAGGTGAGGGGTAGATGAGGAGGTAGGTGAGGGGGAGGGTATGAGGATGGGGTAGGTGAGGGGGTAAGTGAGGGGTAGATGAGGAGGTAGGTGAGGGGCAGGGTGTGAGGGTTGGTTAGGTGAGAGGTAGATGAGGAGGTAGGTGAGGGGGAGGGTATGAGGATGGGGTAGGTGAAGGGGTAAGTGAGGGGTAGATGAGGAGGTAGGTGAGGGGCAGGGTGTGAGGGTTGGTTAGGTGAGGGGTAGATGAGGAGGTAGGTGAGGGGGAGGGTATGAGGATGGGGTAGGTGAAGGGGTAAGTGAGGGGTAGATGAGGAGGTAGGTGAGGGGCAGGGTATGAGGGTGGGTTAGGTCAGGGGTCTATCCACCCCTCCCACCTCAGGCCAGGAAATGTCATGACATTTTCCCTTTCGATTGTTAATATAGTGACTCCCCGCAGAAGATAGAAACCAGAACTGAGAGGTTAGAAACTATTAGGAAAGATTGAAACAGACTGGGGCTCCTTTCTCGAGAAAAGAGAAGGCTGAGGGGGGGGGGGAAGGGCGTGTTGACCTGATAAAGGGCCTTAAAACAATGTAGCAGAAACCCCAGCAGATGGGCTGAATGGCCTGTTTCTGTGCTGCCGACTCGGTGTGACCCGTAGACCTGGTGGGTTGGAAATTGTCACAAGTTGCTGGATGATTTGTGCATCACCACAATGGGAGTTTAACCTCCCTGCAACATGTGTTGTAAACCATTAATTCAAATGGCACTGATCTCACTGTCGGAGGACCCTGTGGATGGAGTGATTAATGGTGCTGAATGAAACATAACCTCGTCAGCCCAGAGAGGAATCAATTGCCCCTGTGCAGTCACCTTCCTGTTCTCTCTCTCTTCATCCAATCCATCCGTCTCTTTATTTCTCTTTCTCCAGCTGATTTTGAATTTAAAGCAGCAGATCTCCTTCTCTGTGAATCCTCTGTCTCAATCCTGAAATTTAATCGCATAAGGACTCAGTCTTCCAGAGATCTCAGATGCCCTCACTATGGGGTTACAAATCCCCTCTTCCAGCAACACATGCTCTGAAAATAATTCACACATGGTTCTTGTGGTGTCCCTTGCAGCAAGTATAGAATTATCTCAGATTGTTGACATATAATTACAGTCTTAGATTAACAATGAAATCATTGATATGGGCTCGTTACATTGAATGTACAGCACAGATGCAGGCCATTCGGCCCATCCGCTCCGTGCTGGGGTTTCTGCTCCACACAAGCCTCCCCCCACCCCCCTCTCCATCTCACCCCATCACCATATCCTTTCTCCCTCATGTGTTTATCCAGCTTCCCCCTTAAATATATCGATACTATCCACCTCAACCACTCCCCGTGGTAGTGAGTTCCACATTCTCCCCACTCTCTGGGGAAAGGAGTTTCTCCTGAATTCCCCATTGGATTTATTTATTTTATTTATTTATTTAGAGACACAGCACTGAAACAGGCCCTTCGGCCCACCGAGTCTGTGCCAACCAACAACCACCCATTTATACTAATCCTACACTAATCCCATATTCCTACCACATCCCCACCTGTCCCTATATTTCCCTACCACCTACCTATACTAGTGACAATTTACAATGGCCAATTTACCTATCAACCTGCAAGTCTTTGGCTGTGGGAGGAAACCGGAGCACCCGGAGAAAACCCATGCAGACACAGGAAGAACTTGCAAACTCCACACAGGCAGTACCCGGAATCGAACCCGGGTCCCTGGAGCTGTGAGGCTGCGGTGCTAACCACTGTACCACCAATTTATTAGTGACTGTCTTATATTGATGGACCCCTGAGATTAGCTTGTTAATATAAACAGACTGATCGAAGATTATTTGCCTGTTTTTTAATGTTTGCACAGCAGTAACATAAGTCAGAGATATTAAGAGTGGTCTTGTAAGTTCAAACGCTGCCCCTGGACACTGCGGGGAGTCGAGCTGCTGAGAGCCTCGGGTCGCAGAGAGCAACACAAAGGGGGAAAAACGCAGCCAGTCCTTCCCATCAGTAACCGGGAGCTGGGAGGAGCAGTGTACCAGCTGCCTTCTCCGCCTGGAATTGGGATCCGGACTGGGACCAGTGAACAGGGATGTGAGTCCCATCCATGGAGCAACAGTCCCATCTAGTGTCTGGAGGCCAGCTGAATCGCAGGGGGAATGGGGTCGAGGTGCAGATCAGCCAGAATCGAATTGAACGGCGGAGCAGCCTGGAGGGGCTGAATGGCCTCTTCCTGAGCCTAATGTGGGCAGAGGGGGACCAGGAGCAGGAAACCTCCAGTTTCCTGAGACCAAATTTCCCTCGCTGATCTGAGATATTCTATTCTACTGCAGTTGGCGGTGTGCCCACACAGAGTCATCAGCCGATATCTTAACTCCACACCTTACCCTCATTCATTCCACACACAACAACACAAAACAAACATTAACACAATAGCACTCTTGCTATTTGCCATGTGCAGGACTCTTGTTAATTTGCTATATTCACAGCACATCTTGTTGAGAAGAACTGATTGATTCTTGATCATCAATCCCTTCCGAGACCTGCTCAGCATTCAATTTACTAGTTATTAAGGTGAGACTGGGCCACATTATTGGGACAGTGTAGAGGGAGCTTTACTCTGTATCTAACCCCCGTACTGTACCTGTCCTGGGAGTGTTTGATGGGGACAGTGTAGAGGGAGCTTTACTCTGTATCTAACCCCCGTACTGTACCTGTCCTGGGAGTGTTTGATGGGGACAGTGTAGAGGGAGCTTTACTCTGTATCTAACCCCCGTACTGTACCTGTCCTGGGAGTGTTTGATGGGGGACAGTGTAGAGGGAGCTTTACTCTGTATCTAACCCCCGTACTGTACCTGTCCTGGGAGTGTTTGATGGGGACAGTGTAGAGGGAGCTTTACTCTTTTTTTTTTTCACAAGGTGACCTTTATACCCCAGGCCCCTTTTATATTTTTCACATCGAGGGGGCCTTTATCCCTCAGGCCCCCTTTATGTACATATTTACAGTTTTAAAATAACTTTATTAAAACAGATAAATAAACAAAAAACTCAAATTAAAATGCCATTCTCGGCGTCGACAATGCACTCCAGTCCCTGCAGTGCCCACCGGTCGCGGAAGGCCTCAAGCGTACCGGCGGACACCGCATGCTCCTTCTCCAGGGACACCCGGGCGCGAACGTAACCGCGGAAGAGGGGCAGACAATCGGGGAGGACGGAACCCCCGACGGCCCGCAACCTGGACCTGTGAATTGCCACCTTGGCCAGGCCCAGGAGCAGACCGACGAGGAGATCCTCCTCCCGGCCCAAGCCCCTCCGCACCGGGTGCCCAAAGATCAGGAGCGTGGGACTGAAGTGCAGCCAGAATTTGAGGAGCAGCCCCTTCAGATACTCAAATAGGGGCTGCAACCTCGCACACTCCGTATAAATGTGGAACACGGACTCGTCCAGGCCGCAGAAAGTACAGCTGGCCTGGGAGTCCGTGAACCTACTTAAAAGCCTATTGCACGGGACTGCTCTGTGCAGCACCCTCCACCCCAGGTCCCCGATGTAAAGGGGGAAGACTCCCGCGTAGAGAGACCTCCATCGGGGTTTCCCCTCGCCGCCAGATGGCAACGCGGACCGCCAGGGCGTGTCCGGCCGGCTGACGAGGGCGAGGAAGTGGAGAGTGTGCAGGAGCAGCCCGTACAGGAAACCCCTCCGCGCCGATTGGAATGGCACGGAGGGCATTTCCGAGAGGCGGCTCGGGTTGTGCGGGACCGGCTCCCGAGGAGGGTTTCAGGGCCTGGGTCCGATGAGCAGTTCCGGCCGAGCGGGGGTCAGCTCGGCCGGGATCGCTCCGCACTCCCGAGCCCCCTCGCCACCCGCAGTGAGGGGCGTCCCGGGGGTTTCGGCTACTCCTCCGCCCGGACAGCCGAGGCGCTCTCCTCCGCCGGCGGGGGAGCGCCCTGACTGGAGGCGACCATGTTCCAGACTCGGAAAAGATCCCGGTAAAAGACAGGCAACTCCCTCACAGAGGCGCGGCTAACGGACTCCGCCGGGAGCTGCTTGTCGTCTTGAAGGCAGTGACACTGGCGGAAAAAATACGTCGCCAGCGCACACCATCTGGGAGGACGCTTGACGTACAGGTATCTCTGCAGGGTCCGAAGGCGGAGAGTCGCAGCCTGGGTGCGGACGCACACCAGCGACTGACCGCCCTCCTTGATCGGGAGACTCAGGACCGCGGCAGAGACCCAGTGTTTCCTCTTGCCCCAGAAGAAATCGACGATTTTCTTCTGCATCTTGGTGGCAAATACAGGGGGAGGGGCCAAAGTGACCAACCAGTACCACAGCATGGAGGCCACCAGTTGGTTTATGACCAGCGCTCGGCCCCTGTAGGAAAGCACTCGGAGCAGTCCTGTCCAGCGCCCCAGCCGAGCGGCGACTTTCGCCTCCAACTCCTGCCAGTTTGCCAGCCTGGCTTCCTCAGCGGGGCTAAGATGGACTCCCAGATAGAGGAGGTGCGTGGTGCTCCACGCAAAAGGTGTCATCTCCTCCGGCAGGGAGTCCACCCGCCACTGACCCACCAGGAGTCCGGAACATTTCTCCCAATTGATCCTCGCGGAGGACGCGGCAGAAAAGGTCTGCTGGCAGTCGCGCATCCTCCGCAAGTCAACGGGATCTGTGACCGCGAGGAGCACGTCGTCGGTGTAAGCCGAGAGGACGACCCGCATGGCCGGCTCGCGCAGAACCAATCCCGTCAACCTCCTGCGAAGCAGGCACAGGAAGGGCTCCACGCAGATGGTATACAATTGGCCGGACATGGGGCGTCCCAGCGCACTCCTCTCCCAAATCGAAGGGGCGCCGTCAAGGACCCGTTAACTTTGACTAGACACTCTGCGTCGAACGCCTTCTCCTGAATTGAGGGAGAGAAAGGCGGCCGACTGACCAGTCCTCTGGGAAAGATGGATCAGGTCCCGGACCAGGTGGATGTTGTCCTGGATGGACCAGCCCGGGACCGTGTTGGACTGGTCGGGGTGGATCATGTGGACCAGCACGGAGCCCAGGCGGGTAGAAATAGCCCGGGCAAAGATCTTATAATCCGTGCTGAGGAGGGAGACCGGACGCCAGTTTTTAAGCAGGCGGAGATCGCCCCTCTTCGGCAGCAGGACGATGACCGCCCTGCGCCACGAGAGGGGCATCTCCCCGGTCGCCAGGCTTTCCCCCAGGACCCGCGCGTAATCGTCCCCCAGTAAGTCCCAGAACGCCCTGAGGAACTCCACGGTCAACCCATCCAGCCCTGGGGATTTGCCCCTTGAGAGCTGGTGGAGGGCGCCGGTCAGCTGCGCCAACGTGAGCGGAGCCTCCAATCCTTCGGCCTCCGTCCGGGCTGACCTGCAGCAGGTCCTCCCACAAAACTCTGCATAGATCCAGAGAGAACAAATTGGTACGGATCAAAAGGCCCATTCCCTCCAGATCCATGATGGAGGATCTGTCATCAGCCAGCAGCTCAACGAGCTGCTTTCAGACCCCCCGTCATTTTTCCAGCGAGTAGAAGGGTGAGACGTGGTCCAAATCTTCCAGGATCTAAATCGCCCTTCTTCTCTTTGTACGCCTGTCACAGGGCCGGGTCCGCGACGGCATGACCGAGGCGGGACTCCAAGTCGAGCATCTCCTTCTGCAGGCACCCGATCTTGGCTTCCCGCCTCTTGGTCGACCCCTTAGTGTACTCCTGACAGAAGACGCGGATGTGAGTCTTGCCCACATCCCACCATAGCCTCAAGGAGGGGAACCGCCCCTGCTTCCTTCTCCAGTCGGCCCAGAATCGACAGAACGAGTCCCGGAATTGCTCATCCTCCAGCAGCCAGTTATTAAAGGGCCAGTATGCGGACCAAGCCCGCGTGCGGAGCGGAGTGAACTCCGCCCACAGCCTGTTGGCCTGGATTATGGGGCTTAGGGCTCCACTGTCGGACTTTTAAGCACAACCTCCAAACTGCCTCCCCTGTCCCCTCAAGTCAACTACCTTCCTCCATCTACAGTGTAGCACAGTGGGGCCTCTGCTATTTGGACTGCTGCCCCTCCTGCCCTTTGCTCCAGGTTCCCGTTGAGCAGCATTCCCAATTCCAGGAGCTGATTCTCTCTCGCTCGGTCTTGCTACCGTCTCCCATGGTTTCATTGCAGTTACAGTGACAGCATGGGTTAGTGTACGTTGGATAGTGTACGTTGGTGAGTGTGCGTTGGTTAGTGTACGTTGGTGAGTGTGCGTTGGTGAGTGTGCGTTGGTTAGTGTACGTTGGTGAGTGTGCGTTGGTTAGTGTACGTTGGTGAGTGTGCGTTGGTGAGTGTGCGTTGGTGAGTGTGCGTTGGTTAGTGTACGTTGGTGAGTGTGCGCTGGTTAGTGTACATTGGTGAGTGTGCGTTGGTGAGTGTGCGTTGGTTAGTGTACGTTGGTGAGTGTGCGTTGGTGAGTGTGCGTTGGTTAGTGTGCGTTGGTGAGTGTACGTTGGTGACTGTACGTTGGTGAGTGTACGTTGGTGAGTGTGCGTTGGTGAGTGTGCGTTGGTTAGTGTACGTTGGTTAGTGTGCGTTGGTTAGTGTGCATTGGTTAGTGTGCGTTGGTTAGTGTACGTTGGTGAGTGTACGTTGGTTAGTGTACGTTGGTTAGTGTGCGTTGGTTAGTGTGCGTTGGTGAGTGTGCGTTGGTTAGTGTGCGTTGGTTAGTGTGCGTTGGTGAGTGTGCGTTGGTGAGTGTGCGTTGGTGAGTGTGCGTTGGTTAGTGTGCGTTGGTGAGTGTACGTTGGTGAGTGTGCGTTGGTGAGTGTGCGTTGGTGAGTGTGCGTTGGTTAGTGTACGTTGGTGAGTGTACGTTGGTGAGTGTGCGTTGGTGAGTGTGCGTTGGTTAGTGAGCGTTGGTTAGTGAGCGTTGGTTAGTGCGCGTTGGTTACTGTGCGTGGGTGAGTGTGCGTTGGTGAGTGTGCGTTGGTGAGTGTGCGTTGGTGAGTGTGCGTTGGTTAGTGTACGTGGGTGAGTGTGCGTTGGTGAGTGTCCGTTGGTGAGTGTGCGTTGGTTAGTGTGCGTTGGTGAGTGTGCGTTGGTGAGTGTAAGTTGGTTAGTGTGCGTTGGTGAGTGTGCCTTGGTGAATGTGCGTTGGTTAGTGTACGTTGGTGAGTGTGCGTTGGTGAGTGTGCGTTGGTGAGTGTACGTTGGTGAGTGTGCGTTGGTGAGTGTACGTTGGTTAGTGTGCGTTGGTTAGTGTGCGTTGGTGAGTGTGCGTTGGTGAGTGTGCGTTGGTGAGTGTGCGTTGGTGAGTGTGCGTTGGTGAGTGTACGTTGGTGAGTGTGCGTTGGTGAGTGTACGTTGGTTAGTGTACGTTGGTTAGTGTACGTTGGTGAGTGTGCGTTGGTGAGTGTGCGTTGGTGAGTGTGCGTTGGTGAGTGTGTGTTGGTGAGTGTGCGTTGGTGAGTGTACGTTGGTGAGTGTACGTTGGTTAGTGTGCATTGGTGAGTGTGCGTTGGTGAGTGTGCGTTGGTGAGTGTACGTTGGTTAGTGTGTATTGGTGAGTGTGCGTTGGTGAGTGTGCGTTGGTGAGTGTACGTTGGTTAGTGTACGTTGGTGAGTGTGCGTTGGTGAGTGTACGTTGGTTAGTGTACGTTGGTGAGTGTACGTTGGTGAGTGTGCGTTGGTGAGTGTACGTTGATGAGTGTGCGTTGGTGAGTGTGCGTTGGTGAGTGTACGTTGATGAGTGTACGTTGGTTAGTGTGCGTTGGTGAGTGTGCATTGGTGAGTGTACGTTGATGAGTGTGCGTTGGTGAGTGTACGTTGGTGAGTGTGCGTTGGTGAGTGTGCATTGGTGAGTGTACGTTGGTTAGTGTGCGTTGGTGAGTGTGCGTTGGTGAGTGTACGTTGGTGAGTGTACGTTGGTGAGTGTGCATTGGTGAGTGTGCGTTGGTGAGTGTACGTTGGTTAGTGTGCGTTGGTGAGTGTGCGTTGGTGAGTGTACGTTGGTGAGTGTACGTTGGTGAGTGTGCGTTGGTGAGTGTACGTTGGTTAGTGTACGTTGGTGAGTGTGCGTTGGTGAGTGTACGTTGGTGAGTGTACGTTGGTGAGTGTACGTTGGTTAGTGTACGTTGGTGAGTGTACGTTGGTTAGTGTGCGTTGGTTAGTGTGCGTTGGTGAGTGTGCGTTGGTGAGTGTGCATTGGTTAGTGTGCGTTGGTGAGTGCGCGTTGGTGAGTGCGCGTTGGTGAGTGCGCGTTGGTGAGTGCGCGTTGGTGAGTGTGCGTTGGTGAGTGTACGTTGGTGAGTGTAAATTGGTTAGTGTGCGTTGGTGAGTGTACGTTGGTTAGTGTACGTTAGTGAGTGTACGTTGGTGAGTGTACGTTGGTGAGTGTGCATTGGATAGTGTGCGTTGGTGAGTGTATGTTGGTGTGTGTACGTTGGTTAGTGTACGTTGGTTAGTGTACGTTGGTTAGTGTACGTTGGTGAGTGTGCGTTGGTGAGTGTACGTTGGTTAGTGTGCGTTGGTGCGTGTGCGTTGGTGAGTGTGCGTTGGTGAGTGTGCGTTGGTTAGTGTGCGGTGGTGAGTGTACGTTGGTGAGTGTGCGTTGGTGAGTGTACGTTGGTTAGTGTGCGTTGGTGAGTGTGCGTTGGTTAGTGTGCGTTGGTGAGTGTACGTTGGTGAGTGTGCGTTGGTGAGTGTACGTTGGTTAGTGTGCGTTGGTGAGTGTGCGTTGGTGAGTGTACGTTGGTGAGTGTGCGTTGGTGAGTGTACGTTGGTTAGTGTACGTTGGTGAGTGTGCGTTGGTGAGTGTACGTTGGTTAGTGTATGTTGGTGAGTGTACGTTGGTTAGTGTGCGTTGGTGAGTGTGCGTTGGTGAGTGTGCATTGGTTAGTGTGCGTTGGTGAGTGTACGTTGGTGAGTGTGCGTTGGTGAGTGTACGTTGGTGAGTGTACGTTGGTGAGTGTGTGTTGGTGAGTGTGCGTTGGTGAGTGTACGTTGGTGAGTGTACGTTGGTGAGTGTACGTTGGTTAGTGTGCATTGGTGAGTGTGCGTTGGTGAGTGTGCGTTGGTGAGTGTACGTTGGTTAGTGTGTATTGGTGAGTGTGCGTTGGTGAGTGTGCGTTGGTGAGTGTACGTTGGTTAGTGTACGTTGGTGAGTGTGCGTTGGTGAGTGTACGTTGGTTAGTGTACGTTGGTGAGTGTACGTTGGTGAGTGTGCGTTGGTGAGTGTACGTTGATGAGTGTGCGTTGGTGAGTGTGCGTTGGTGAGTGTACGTTGATGAGTGTACGTTGGTTAGTGTGCGTTGGTGAGTGTGCGTTGGTGAGTGTACGTTGATGAGTGTGCGTTGGTGAGTGTACGTTGGTGAGTGTGCGTTGGTGAGTGTGCATTGGTGAGTGTACGTTGGTTAGTGTGCGTTGGTTAGTGTGCGTTGGTGAGTGTGCGTTGGTGAGTGTACGTTGGTGAGTGTACGTTGGTGAGTGTGCATTGGTGAGTGTACGTTGGTGAGTGTGCATTGGTGAGTGTGCGTTGGTGAGTGTACGTTGGTTAGTGTGCGTTGGTGAGTGTGCGTTGGTGAGTGTACGTTGGTTAGTGTACGTTGGTGAGTGTGCGTTGGTGAGTGTACGTTGGTGAGTGTACGTTGGTTAGTGTACGTTGGTGAGTGTACGTTGGTGAGTGTACGTTGGTTAGTGTGCGTTGGTGAGTGTGCGTTGGTGAGTGTGCATTGGTTAGTGTGCGTTGGTGAGTGCGCGTTGGTGAGTGCGCGTTGGTGAGTGTGCGTTGGTGAGTGTACGTTGGTGAGTGTACGTTGGTGAGTGTAAATTGGTTAGTGTGCATTGGTGAGTGTACGTTGCTTAGTGTACGTTAGTGAGTGTACGTTGGTGAGTGTACGTTGGTGAGTGTGCATTGGATAGTGTGCGTTGGTGAGTGTATGTTGGTGTGTGTACGTTGGTTAGTGTACGTTGGTTAGTGTACGTTGGTTAGTGTGCGTTGGTGAGTGTGCGTTGGTGAGTGTACGTTGGTTAGTGTGCATTGGTGCGTGTGCGTTGGTGAGTGTGCGTTGGTGAGTGTGCGTTGGTTAGTGTGCGTTGGTGAGTGTACGTTGGTGAGTGTGCGTTGGTGAGTGTACGTTGGTTAGTGTGCGTTGGTGAGTGTGCGTTGGTGAGTGTACGTTGGTGAGTGTGCGTTGGTGAGTGTACGTTGGTTAGTGTACGTTGGTGAGTGTGCGTTGGTGAGTGTACGTTGGTTAGTGTATGTTGGTGAGTGTACGTTGGTTAGTGTGCGTTGGTGAGTGTGCGTTGGTGAGTGTGCGTTGGTGAGTGTGCATTGGTTAGTGTGCGTTGGTGAGTGCGCGTTGGTGAGTGTACGTTGGTGAGTGTAAATTGGTTAGTGTGCGTTGGTGAGTGTACGTTGGTTAGTGTACATTAGTGAGTGTACGTTGGTGAGTGTACGTTGGTGAGTGTGCGTTGGATAGTGTGCGTTGGTGAGTGTATGTTGGTGTGTGTACGTTGGTTAGTGTACGTTGGTTAGTGTACGTTGGTGAGTGTGCGTTGGTGAGTGTGCGTTGGTGAGTGTGCGTTGGTGAGTGTGCGTTGGTGAGTGTACGTTGGTTAGTGTGCATTGGTGCGTGTGCGTTGGTGAGTGTGCGTTGGTGAGTGTGCGTTGGTTAGTGAGCGTTGGTGAGTGTACGTTGGTGAGTGTACGTTGGTGAGTGTGCGTTGGTGAGTGTGCGTTGGTGAGTGTACGTTGGTTAGTGTACGTTGGTCAGTGTACGTTGGTGAGTGTACGTTGGTGAGTGTGCGTTGGATAGTGTGCGTTGGTGAGTGTATGTTGGTGTGTGTACGTTGGTTAGTGTACGTTGGTGAGTGTGCATTGGTGAGTGTGCGTTGGTGAGTGTACGTTGGTGAGTGTGCATTGGTGCGTGTGCGTTGGTGAGTGTGCGTTGGTGAGTGTGCGTTGGTGAGTGTGCGTTGGTGAGTGTGCATTGGTTAGTGTGCGTTGGTGAGTGTACGTTGGTGAGTGTACATTGGTGAGTGTGCGTTGGTGAGTGTACGTTGGTTAGTGTGCATTGGTGAGTGTGCGTTGGTGAGTGTACGTTGGTTAGTGTGTGTTGGTGAGTGTGCGTTGGTGAGTGTGCGTTGGTGAGTGTGCGTTGGTGAGTGTGCGTTGGTGAGTGTACGTTGGTTAGTGTGCGTTGGTGAGTGTGCGTTGGTGAGTGTGCGTTGGTGAGTGTGCGTTGGTTAGTGTGCGTTTGTGCATGTGCGTTGGTGAGTGTGCATTGGTGAGTGTGCATTGGTTAGTGTGCGATGGTGAGTGTACGTTGGTGAGTGTACGTTGGTGAGTGTGCGTTGGTGAGTGTACGTTGGTTAGTGTGCGTTGGTTAGTGTGCGTTGGTTAGTGTGCGTTGGTGAGTGTACGTTGGTGAGTGTACGTTGGTTAGTGTGCGTTGGTGCGTGTGCGTTGGTGAGTGTTCGTTGGTGAGTGTGCGTTGGTTAGTGTGCGTTGGTTAGTGTACGTTGGTTAGTGTACGTTGGTGAGTGTACGTTGGTGAGTGTACGTTGGTTAGTGTGCGTTGGTGAGTGTGGGTTGGTGAGTGTACGTTGGTTAGTGTGCGTTGGTGAGTGTGCGTTGGTGAGTGTACGTTGGTTAGTGTGCGTTGGTGAGTGTACGTTGGTGAGTGTATGTTGGTTAGTGTGCTTTGGTGAGTGTGCGTTGGTGAGTGTGCGTTGGTGAGTGTACGTTGGTTAGTGTGCGTTGGTGAGTGTACGTTGCTGAGTGTACGTTGGTGAGTGTACGTTGGTGAGTGTGCATTGATTAGTGTGCGTTGGTGAGTGTGCATTGGTGAGTGTGCGTTGGTGAGTGTACGTTGGTTAGTGTGCGTTGGTGAGTGTGCGTTGGTGAGTGTGCGTTGGTGAGTGTACATTGGTGAGTGTGTGTTGGTGAGTGTACGTTGGTTAGTGTACGTTGGTGAGTGTGCGTTGGTGAGTGTACGTTGGTTAGTGTGCGTTGGTGAGTGTGCGTTGGTGAGTGCGCGTTGGTGAGTGCGCGTTGGTGAGTGCACATTGGTGAGTGTACGTTGGTGAGTGTGTGTTGGTGAGTGTACGTTGGTTAGTGTACGTTGGTTAGTGTACGTTGGTGAGTGTGCGTTGGTGAGTGTGCGTTGGTGAGTGTACGTTGGTTAGTGCATGTTGGTGAGTGTACGTTGGTGAGTGCGCGTTGGTGAGTGCGCGTTGGTGAGTGCGCGTTGGTGAGTGAACGTTGGTGAGTGAACGTTGGTGAGTGTAAATTGGTTAGTGTGCGTTGGTGAGTGTACGTTGGTTAGTATACGTTAGTGAGTGTACGTTGGTGAGTGTACGTTGGTGAGTGTGCGTTGGATAGTGTGCGTTGGTGAGTGTATGTTGGTGTGTGTACGCTGGTTAGTGTACGTTGGTGAGTGTGCGTTGGTGAGTGTGCGTTGGTGAGTGTATGTTGGTTAGTGTGCGTTGGTGCGTGTGCGTTCGTTAGTGTGCATTGGTGAGTGTACGTTGGTGAGTGTACATTGGCGAGTGTGAGTTGGTGAGTGTGCGTTGGTGAGTGCGCGTTGGTGAGTGCGCGTTGGTGAGTGCGCGTTGGTGAGTGAACGTTGGTGAGTGTAAATTGGTTAGTGTGCGTTGGTGAGTGTACGTTGGTTAGTATACGTTAGTGAGTGTACTTTGGTGAGTGTACGTTGGTGAGTGTGCGTTGGATAGTGTGCGTTGGTGAGTGTATGTTGGTGTGTGTACGCTGGTTAGTGTACGTTGGTGAGTGTGCGTTGGTGAGTGTGCGTTGGTGAGTGTACGTTGGTGAGTGTGCGTTGGTTAGTGTGCGTTGGTGCGTGTGCGTTGGTGAGTGTGCGTTGGTTAGTGTGCGTTGGTGAGTGTACGTTGGTGAGTGTACGTTGGTGAGTGTACGTTGGTGAGTGTGCGTTGGTGAGTGTACGTTGGTTAGTGTACGTTGGTTAGTGTACGTTGGTGAGTGTACGTTGGTGAGTGTGCGTTGGTGAGTGTGCGTTGGTGAGTGTACGTTGGTTAGTGTGCGTTGGTTAGTGTGCGTTGGTGAGTGTGCGTTGGTGAGTGTGCGTTGGTGAGTGTGCGTTGGTGAGTGTGCGTTGTTGAGTGCGCGTTGGTGAGTGTGCGTTGGTGAGTGTAAATTGGTTAGTGTGCGTTGGTGAGTGTACGTTGGTTAGTGTACGTTAGTCAGTGTACGTTGGTGAGTGTGCGTTGGATAGTGTGCGTTGGTGAGTGTATGTTGGTCTGTGTACGTTGGTTAGTGTACGTTGGTGAGTGTGCGTTGGTGAGTGTATGTTGGTGAGTGTATGTTGGTGAGTGTGCGTTGGTGCGTGTGCGTTGGTGAGTGTGCGTTCGTGTGTGTACGTTGGTGAGTGTGCGTTGGTGAGTGTGCGTTGGTGAGTGTACATTGGTTAGTGTGCGTTGGTGAGTGTGCGTTGGTGAGTGTGCGTTGGTTAGTGTGCGTTGGTGAGTGTGCGTTGGTGAGTGTACGTTGGTTAGTGTGCGTTGGTGAGTGTACGCTGGTGAGTGTATGTTGGTGAGTGTGCGTTGGTGCGTGTGCGTTGGTGAGTGTGCGTTGGTGAGTGTACGTTGGTGAGTGTGCGTTGGTGAGTGTGCGTTGGTGAGTGTACGTTGGTTAGTGTGCGTTGGTGAGTGTGCGTTGGTGAGTGTACGTTGGTTAGTGTGCGTTGGTGAGTGTGCGTTGGTGAGTGTACGTTGGTTAGTGTGCGTTGGTGAGTGTACGTTGGTGAGTGTACGTTGGTGAGTATGCGTTGGTGAGTGCACGTTGGTGAGTGCACGTTGGTGAGTGCGCGTTGGTGAGTGTGCGTTGGTGAGTGTGCGTTGGTTCGTGTGCGTTGGTTCGTGTGCGTTGGTGAGTGTACGTTGGTTAGTGTGCGTTGGTGAGTGTACGTTGGTGAGTGTGCGTTGGTGAGTGTGCGTTGGTGAGTGTACGTTGGTTAGTGTGCGTTGGTGCATGTGCGTTGGTGCATGTGCGTTGGTGAGTGTGCATTGGTGAGTGTGCGTTAGTTAGTGTGCGTTGGTGAGTGTACGTTGGTGAGTGTGCGTTGGTGAGTGTGCGTTGGTGAGTGTGCGTTGGTCAGTGTGCGTTGGTCAGTGTGCGTTGGTCAGTGTGCGTTGGTGAGTGTTCGTTGGTTAGTGTGCGTTGGTTAGTGTGCGTTGGTGAGTGTGCGTTGGTGAGTATGCGTTGGTGAGTATGCGTTGGTGAGTGTGGGTTGGTGAGTGTACGTTGGTTAGTGTGCGTTGGCGAGTGTACGTTGGTTAGTGTGCGTTGGTGAGTGTACGTTGGTGAGTGTACGTTGGTTAGTGTATGTTGGTGAGAGTGCGTTGGTGAGTGTGCGTTGGTGAGTGTACGTTGGTTAGTGTGCGTTGGTTAGTGTGCGTTGGTGAGTGTACGTTGGTTAGTGTACGTTGGTTAGTGTGCGTTGGTGAGTGTATGTTGGTGTGTGTACGTTGGTTAGTGTACGTTGGTGAGTGTGCGTTGGTGAGTGGACGTTGGTTAGTGTGCGTTGGTGCATGTGCGTTGGTGAGTGTGCATTGGTGAGTGTGCGTTAGTTAGTGTGCGTTGGTGAGTGTACGTTGGTGAGTGTGCGTTGGTGAGTGTGCGTTGGTCAGTGTGCGTTGGTCAGTGTGCGTTGGTCAGTGTGCGTTGGTGCGTGTGCGTTCGTGAGTGTACGTTGGTTAGTGTGCGTTGGTGCATGTGCGTTGGTGCATGTGCGTTGGTGAGTGTGCATTGGTGAGTGTGCGTTAGTTAGTGTGCGTTAGTTAGTGTGCGTTAGTTAGTGTGCGTTGGTGAGTGTACGTTGGTGAGTGTGCGTTGGTGAGTGTGCATTGGTGAGTGTGCATTGGTCAGTGTGCGTTGGTGCGTGTGCGTTGGTGAGTGTTCGTTGGTTAGTGTGCATTGGTTAGTGTGCGTTGGTGAGTGTGCGTTAGTGAGTATGCGTTGGTGAGTGTGGGTTGGTGAGTGTACGTTGGTTAGTGTGCGTTGGCGAGTGTACGTTGGTTAGTGTGCGTTGGTGAGTGTACGTTGGTGAGTGTACGTTGGTTAGTCAATGTTGGTGAGAGTGCGTTGGTGAGTGTGCGTTGGTGAGTGTACGTTGGTTAGTGTGCGTTGGTGAGTGTACGTTGGTTAGTGTACGTTGGTGAGTGTGCGTTGGTGAGTGTGCGTTGGTGAGTGTACGTTGGTTAGTGTACGTTGGTGAGTGTGCGTTGGTGAGTGTACGTTGGTTAGTGTGCGTTGGTGAGTGTGCGTTGGTGAGTGTGCGTTGGTGAGTGTACGTTGGTTAGTGTGCGTTGGTTAGTGTGGGTTGGTGAGTGTGCGTTGGTGAGTGTGCGTTGGTTAGTGTACGTTGGTGAGTGTGCGTTGGTTAGTGTACGTTGGTTGGTGTACGTTGGTTAGTGTGCGTTGGTGAGTGTGCGTTGGTTAGTGTGCGTTGGTTAGTGTGCGATGGTGAGTGCGCGTTGGCGAGAGCGCGTTGGTGAGTGCGCGTTGGTGAGTGTAAATTGGTTAGTGTGCGTTGGTGAGTGTACGTTGGTGAGTGTGCGTTGGTGAGTGTACGTTGGTTAGTGTGCGTTGGTGAGTGTGCGTTGGTTAGTGTGCGTTGGTGAGTGTGCGTTGGTGAGTGTGCGTTGGTTAGTGTGCGTTGGTGAGTGTACGTTGGTTACTGTACGTTGGTGAGTTTGCGTTGGTGAGTGTGCGTTGGTGAGTGTGCGTTGGTGAGTGTGCGTTGGTGAGTGTGCGTTGGTGAGTGTACGTTGGTTAGTGTGCGTTGGTGAGTGTGCGTTGGTGAGTGTGCGTTGGTGAGGGTACGTTGGTTAGTGTGCGTTGGTTAGTGTACGTTGGTTAGTGTGCGTTGGTGCGTGTACGTTGGTGAGTGTGCGTTGGTGAGTGTGCGTTGGTGAGTGTGCGTTGGTGAGTGTACGTTGGTGAGTGTGCGTTGGTTAGTGTGCGTTGGTGAGTTTGGGTTGATGAGTGTACGTTGGTTAGTGTGCGTTGGTGAGTGTGCGTTGGTTAGTGTGCGTTGGTGAGTGTGCGTTGGTGAGTGTAAATTGGTTAGTGTGCGTCGGTGAGTGTGCGTCGGTGAGTGTGCGTCAGTGAGTGTATGTTGGTGTGTGTACGTTGGTTAGTGTACGTTGGTGAGTGTGCATTGGTGAGTGTGCGTTGGTGAGTGTGCGTTGGTGAGTGTACGTTGGTGCATGTGCGTTGGTGCATGTGCGTTGGTGAGTGTGCATTGGTGAGTGTGCGTTGGTGAGTGTACGTTGGTTAGTGTGCGTTGGTGCATGTGCGTTGGTGAGTGTGCATTGGTGAGTGTGCGTTAGTTAGTGTGCGTTGGTGAGTGTACGTTGGTGAGTGTACGTTGGTGAGTGTGCGTTGGTGAGTGTGCGTTGGTAAGTGTGCGTTGGTGCGTGTGCGTTGGTGAGTGTGCGTTGGTGAGTGTGCGTTGGTGAGTGTGCGTTGGTGAGTGTGCGTTGGTTAGTGTGCGTGGTGAGTGTACGTTGGTGAGTGTGCGTTGGTGAGTGTGGGTTGGCGAGTGTACGTTGGTTAGTGTGCGTTGGCGAGTGTACGTTGGTTAGTGTGCGTTGGTGAGTGTGCGTTGGTGAGAGTGCGTTGGTGAGAGTGCGTTGGTGAGAGTGCGTTGGTGAGTGTGCGTTGGTTAGTGTGCGTTGGTTAGTGTGCGTTGGTGAGTGTGCGTTGGTGAGTGTGCGTTGGTGAGTGTGCGTTGTTGAGTGCGCGTTGGTGAGTGTGCGTTGGTGAGTGTAAATTGGTTAGTGTGCGTTGGTGAGTGTACGTTGGTTAGTGTACGTTAGTCAGTGTACGTTGGTGAGTGTGCGTTGGATAGTGTGCGTTGGTGAGTGTATGTTGGTCTGTGTACGTTGGTTAGTGTACGTTGGTGAGTGTGCGTTGGTGAGTGTATGTTGGTGAGTGTATGTTGGTGAGTGTGCGTTGGTGCGTGTGCGTTGGTGAGTGTGCGTTCGTGTGTGTACGTTGGTGAGTGTGCGTTGGTGAGTGTGCGTTGGTGAGTGTGCGTTGGTGAGTGTACATTGGTTAGTGTGCGTTGGTGAGTGTGCGTTGGTGAGTGTGCGTTGGTTAGTGTGCGTTGGTGAGTGTGCGTTGGTGAGTGTACGTTGGTTAGTGTGCGTTGGTGAGTGTACGCTGGTGAGTGTATGTTGGTGAGTGTGCGTTGGTGCGTGTGCGTTGGTGAGTGTGCGTTGGTGAGTGTGCGTTGGTGAGTGTGCGTTGGTGAGTGTGCGTTGGTGAGTGTACGTTGGTTAGTGTGCGTTGGTGAGTGTGCGTTGGTGAGTGTACGTTGGTTAGTGTGCGTTGGTGAGTGTGCGTTGGTGAGTGTACGTTGGTTAGTGTGCGTTGGTGAGTGTACGTTGGTGAGTGTACGTTGGTGAGTATGCGTTGGTGAGTGCACGTTGGTGAGTGCACGTTGGTGAGTGCGCGTTGGTGAGTGCGCGTTGGTGAGTGTGCGTTGGTTCGTGTGCGTTGGTTCGTGTGCGTTGGTGAGTGTACGTTGGTTAGTGTGCGTTGGTGAGTGTACGTTGGTGAGTGTGCGTTGGTGAGTGTGCGTTGGTGAGTGTACGTTGGTTAGTGTGCGTTGGTGCATGTGCGTTGGTGCATGTGCGTTGGTGAGTGTGCATTGGTGAGTGTGCGTTAGTTAGTGTGCGTTGGTGAGTGTACGTTGGTGAGTGTGCGTTGGTGAGTGTGCGTTGGTGAGTGTGCATTGGTCAGTGTGCGTTGGTGCTTGTGCGTTGGTGAGTGTTCGTTGGTTAGTGTGCGTTGGTTAGTGTGCGTTGGTGAGTGTGCGTTGGTGAGTATGCGTTGGTGAGTATGCGTTGGTGAGTGTGGGTTGGTGAGTGTACGTTGGTTAGTGTGCGTTGGCGAGTGTACGTTGGTTAGTGTGCGTTGGTGAGTGTACGTTGGTGAGTGTACGTTGGTTAGTGTATGTTGGTGAGAGTGCGTTGGTGAGTGTGCGTTGGTGAGTGTACGTTGGTTAGTGTGCGTTGGTTAGTGTGCGTTGGTGAGTGTACGTTGGTTAGTGTACGTTGGTTAGTGTGCGTTGGTGAGTGTATGTTGGTGTGTGTACGTTGGTGAGTGTGCGTTGGTGAGTGGACGTTGGTTAGTGTGCGTTGGTGCATGTGCGTTGGTGAGTGTGCATTGGTGAGTGTGCGTTAGTTAGTGTGCGTTGGTGAGTGTACGTTGGTGAGTGTGCGTTGGTGAGTGTGCGTTGGTCAGTGTGCGTTGGTCAGTGTGCGTTGGTCAGTGTGCGTTGGTGCGTGTGCGTTCGTGAGTGTACGTTGGTTAGTGTGCGTTGGTGCATGTGCGTTGGTGCATGTGCGTTGGTGAGTGTGCATTGGTGAGTGTGCGTTAGTTAGTGTGCGTTAGTTAGTGTGCGTTAGTTAGTGTGCGTTGGTGAGTGTACGTTGGTGAGTGTGCGTTGGTGAGTGTGCATTGGTGAGTGTGCATTGGTCAGTGTGCGTTGGTGCGTGTGCGTTGGTGAGTGTTCGTTGGTTAGTGTGCATTGGTTAGTGTGCGTTGGTGAGTGTGCGTTAGTGAGTATGCGTTGGTGAGTGTGGGTTGGTGAGTGTACGTTGGTTAGTGTGCGTTGGCGAGTGTACGTTGGTTAGTGTGCGTTGGTGAGTGTACGTTGGTGAGTGTACGTTGGTTAGTCAATGTTGGTGAGAGTGCGTTGGTGAGTGTGCGTTGGTGAGTGTACGTTGGTTAGTGTGCGTTGGTGAGTGTACGTTGGTTAGTGTACGTTGGTGAGTGTGCGTTGGTGAGTGTGCGTTGGTGAGTGTACGTTGGTTAGTGTACGTTGGTGAGTGTGCGTTGGTGAGTGTACGTTGGTTAGTGTGCGTTGGTGAGTGTGCGTTGGTGAGTGTGCGTTGGTGAGTGTACGTTGGTTAGTGTGCGTTGGTTAGTGTGGGTTGGTGAGTGTGCGTTGGTGAGTGTGCGTTGGTTAGTGTACGTTGGTGAGTGTGCGTTGGTTAGTGTACGTTGGTTGGTGTACGTTGGTTAGTGTGCGTTGGTGAGTGTGCGTTGGTTAGTGTGCGTTGGTTAGTGTGCGATGGTGAGTGCGCGTTGGCGAGAGCGCGTTGGTGAGTGCGCGTTGGTGAGTGTAAATTGGTTAGTGTGCGTTGGTGAGTGTACGTTGGTGAGTGTGCGTTGGTGAGTGTACGTTGGTTAGTGTGCGTTGGTGAGTGTGCGTTGGTTAGTGTGCGTTGGTGAGTGTGCGTTGGTGAGTGTGCGTTGGTTAGTGTGCGTTGGTGAGTGTACGTTGGTTACTGTACGTTGGTGAGTGTGCGTTGGTGAGTGTGCGTTGGTGAGTGTGCGTTGGTGAGTGTACGTTGGTTAGTGTGCGTTGGTGAGTGTGCGTTGGTGAGTGTGCGTTGGTGAGGGTACGTTGGTTAGTGTGCGTTGGTTAGTGTACGTTGGTTAGTGTGCGTTGGTGCGTGTACGTTGGTGAGTGTGCGTTGGTGAGTGTGCGTTGGTGAGTGTACGTTGGTGAGTGTGCGTTGGTTAGTGTGCGTTGGTGAGTTTGGGTTGATGAGTGTACGTTGGTTAGTGTGCGTTGGTGAGTGTGCGTTGGTTAGTGTGCGTTGGTGAGTGTGCGTTGGTGAGTGTAAATTGGTTAGTGTGCGTCGGTGAGTGTGCGTCGGTGAGTGTGCGTCAGTGAGTGTATGTTGGTGTGTGTACGTTGGTTAGTGTACGTTGGTGAGTGTGCATTGGTGAGTGTGCGTTGGTGAGTGTGCGTTGGTGAGTGTACGTTGGTGCATGTGCGTTGGTGCATGTGCGTTGGTGAGTGTGCATTGGTGAGTGTGCGTTGGTGAGTGTACGTTGGTTAGTGTGCGTTGGTGCATGTGCGTTGGTGAGTGTGCATTGGTGAGTGTGCGTTAGTTAGTGTGCGTTGGTGAGTGTACGTTGGTGAGTGTGCGTTGGTGAGTGTGCGTTGGTAAGTGTGCGTTGGTGCGTGTGCGTTGGTGAGTGTGCGTTGGTGAGTGTGCGTTGGTGAGTGTGCGTTGGTGAGTGTGCGTTGGTGAGTGTGCGTTGGTTAGTGTGCGTGGTGAGTGTACGTTGGTTAGTGTGCGTTGGTGAGTGTGGGTTGGCGAGTGTACGTTGGTTAGTGTGCGTTGGCGAGTGTACGTTGGTTAGTGTGCGTTGGTGAGTGTGCGTTGGTGAGAGTGCGTTGGTGAGAGTGCGTTGGTGAGAGTGCGTTGGTGAGAGTGCGTTGGTGAGTGTACGTTGGTTAGTGTGCGTTGGTTAGTGTGCGTTGGTGAGTGTACGTTGGTGAGTGTGCGTTGGTTAGTGTGCGTTGGTGAGTGTGCGTTGGTGAGTGTGCGTTGGTGAGTGTACGTTGGTTAGTGTGCGTTGGTGAGTTTGCGTTGGTGAGTGTGCGTTGGTGAGTGTGCGTTGGTGAGTGCAGGTTGGTTCGTGTACGTTGGTGAGTGTACGTTGGTTACTGTGCGTTGGTGAGTGTGCGTTGGTGAGTGTGCGTTGGTGAGTGTACGTTGGTGAGTGTGCGTTGGTGAGTGTAAATTGGTTAGTGTGCGTTGGTGAGTGTGCGTTGGTTGGTGTACGTTGGTGAGTGTGCGTTGGTGAGTGTGCGTTGGTTAGTGTACGTTAGTCAGTGTGCGTTGGTGAGTGTGCGTTGGTGAGTGTGCGTTGGTGAGTGTACGTTGGTGAGTGTGCGTTGGTTAGTGTGCGTTGGTGAGTGTGCGTTGGTGAGTGTAAATTGGTTAGTGTGCGTTGGTGAGTGTGCATTGGTGAGTGTGCGTTGGTGAGTGTACGTTGGTTAGTGTACGTTGGTTAGTGTGCGTTGGTGAGTGTGCGTTGGTGAGTGTGCGTTGGTTACTGTACGTTGGTGAGTGTGCGTTGGTTAGTGTACGTTGGTTGGTGTATGTTGGTTAGTGTGCGTTGGTGAGTGTGCGTTCGTTAGTGTGCGATGGTGAGAGCGCGTTGGTGAGTGCGCGTTGGTGAGTGTCAATTGGTTAGTGTGCGTTGGTGAGTGTGCGTTGGTTAGTGTGCGTTGGTGAGTGTGCGTTGGTTACTGTGCGTTGGTTAGTGTGCGTTGGTTACTGTGCGTTGGTGAGTGTGCGTTGGTGAGTGTGCATTGGTTAGTGTGCGATGGTGAGTGTACGTTGGTGAGTGTACGTTGGTGAGTGTGCGTTGGTGAGTGTGCGTTGGTGAGTGTACGTTGGTTAGTGTGCGTTGGTGAGTGTACGTTGGTGAGTGTACGTTGGTTAGTGTGCGTTGGTGCGTGTGCGTTGGTGAGTGTTCGTTGGTGAGTGTGCGTTGGTTAGTGTGCGTTGGTTAGTGTACGTTGGTTAGTGTACGTTGGTGAGTGTACGTTGGTGAGTGTACGTTGGTTAGTGTGCGTTGGTGAGTGTGGGTTGGTGAGTGTACGTTGGTTAGTGTGCGTTGGTGAGTGTGCGTTGGTGAGTGTACGTTGGTTAGTGTGCGTTGGTGAGTGTACGTTGGTGAGTGTACGTTGGTTAGTGTGCTTTGGTGAGTGTGCGTTGGTGAGTGTGCGTTGGTGAGTGTACGTTGGTTAGTGTGCGTTGGTGAGTGTACGTTGCTGAGTGTACGTTGGTGAGTGTGCATTGGTTAGTGTGCGTTGGTGAGTGTGCATTGGTGAGTGTGCGTTGGTGAGTGTACGTTGGTTAGTGTGCATTGGTGAGTGTGCGTTGGTGAGTGTACATTGGTGAGTGTGTGTTGGTGAGTGTACGTTGGTTAGTGTACGTTGGTGAGTGTGCGTTGGTGAGTGTACGTTGGTTAGTGTGCGTTGGTGAGTGTGCGTTGGTGAGTGCGCGTTGGTGAGTGCGCGTTGGTGAGTGCGCGTTGGTGAGTGCACATTGGTGAGTGTGCGTTGGTTAGTGTACGTTGGTGAGTGTGTGTTGGTGAGTGTACGTTGGTTAGTGTACGTTGGTTAGTGTACGTTGGTGAGTGTGCGTTGGTGAGTGTGCGTTGGTTAGTGCATGTTGGTGAGTGTACGTTGGTTAGTGTGCGTTGGTGAGTGTGCGTTGGTGAGTGCGCGTTGGTGAGTGCGCGTTGGTGAGTGCGCGTTGGTGAGTGAACGTTGGTGAGTGAACGTTGGTGAGTGAACGTTGGTGAGTGTAAATTGGTTAGTGTGCGTTGGTGAGTGTACGTTGGTTAGTATACGTTAGTGAGTGTACGTTGGTGAGTGTACGTTGGTGAGTGTGCGTTGGATAGTGTGCGTTGGTGAGTGTATGTTGGTGTGTGTACGCTGGTTAGTGTACGTTGGTGAGTGTGCGTTGGTGAGTGTGCGTTGGTGAGTGTATGTTGGTTAGTGTGCGTTGGTGCGTGTGCGTTCGTTAGTGTGCATTGGTGAGTGTACGTTGGTGAGTGTACGTTGGCGAGTGTGAGTTGGTGAGTGCGCGTTGGTGAGTGCGCGTTGGTGAGTGCGCGTTGGTGAGTGAACGTTGGTGAGTGTAAATTGGTTAGTGTGCGTTGGTGAGTGTACGTTGGTTAGTATACGTTAGTGAGTGTACTTTGGTGAGTGTACGTTGGTGAGTGTGCGTTGGATAGTGTGCGTTGGTGAGTGTATGTTGGTGTGTGTACGCTGGTTAGTGTACGTTGGTGAGTGTGCGTTGGTGAGTGTGCGTTGGTGAGTGTACGTTGGTTAGTGTGCGTTGGTTAGTGTGCGTTGGTGCGTGTGCGTTGGTGAGTGTGCGTTGGTTAGTGTGCGTTGGTGAGTGTACGTTGGTGAGTGTACGTTGGTGAGTGTACGTTGGTGAGTGTGCGTTGGTGAGTGTACGTTGGTTAGTGTACGTTG
Source organism: Heterodontus francisci (assembly GCF_036365525.1). Taxonomy (NCBI): domain Eukaryota; kingdom Metazoa; phylum Chordata; class Chondrichthyes; order Heterodontiformes; family Heterodontidae; genus Heterodontus; species Heterodontus francisci. Next base: position 24,916,291 of record NC_090414.1, read on the forward strand.
GTTAGTGTACGTTGGTGAGTGTACGTTGGTGAGTGTGCGTTGGTGAGTGTGCGTTGGTGAGTGTACGTTGGTTAGTGTGCGTTGGTGAGTGTGCGTTGGTGAGTGTGCGTTGGTGAGTGTGCGTTGTTGAGTGCGCGTTGGTGAGTGTGCGTTGGTGAGTGTAAATTGGTTAGTGTGCGTTGGTGAGTGTACGTTGGTTAGTGTACGTTAGTCAGTGTACGTTGGTGAGTGTGCGTTGGATAGTGTGCGTTGGTGAGTGTATGTTGGTCTGTGTACGTTGGTTAGTGTACGTTGGTGAGTGTGCGTTGGTGAGTGTATGTTGGTGAGTGTATGTTGGTGAGTGTGCGTTGGTGCGTGTGCGTTGGTGAGTGTGCGTTGGTGAGTGTGCGTTGGTGTGTGTACGTTGGTGAGTGTGCGTTGGTGAGTGTGCGTTGGTGAGTGTACGTTGGTTAGTGTGCGTTGGTGAGTGTGCGTTGGTGAGTGTGCGTTGGTTAGTGTGCGTTGGTGAGTGTACGTTGGTTAGTGTGCGTTGGTGAGTGTACGCTGGTGAGTGTATGTTGGTGAGTGTGCGTTGGTGCGTGTGCGTTGGTGAGTGTGCGTTGGTGAGTGTACGTTGGTGAGTGTGCGTTGGTGAGTGTGCGTTGGTGAGTGTACGTTGGTTAGTGTGCGTTGGTGAGTGTGCGTTGGTGAGTGTGCGTTGGTTAGTGTGCGTTGGTGAGTGTGCGTTGGTGAGTGTACGTTGGTTAGTGTGCGTTGGTGAGTGTACGTTGGTGAGTGTACGTTGGTGAGTATGCGTTGGTGAGTGCACGTTGGTGAGTGCACGTTGGTGAGTGCACGTTGGTGAGTGCGCGTTGGTGAGTGTGCGTTGGTTCGTGTGCGTTGGTTCGTGTGCGTTGGTTCGTGTGCGTTGGTGAGTGTACGTTGGTTAGTGTGCGTTGGTGAGTGTACGTTGGTGAGTGTGCGTTGGTGAGTGTGCGTTGGTGAGTGTACGTTGGTTAGTGTGCGTTGGTGCATGTGCGTTGGTGCATGTGCGTTGGTGAGTGTGCATTGGTGAGTGTGCGTTAGTTAGTGTGCGTTGGTGAGTGTACGTTGGTGAGTGTGCATTGGTGAGTGTGCATTGGTCAGTGTGCGTTGGTGCGTGTGCGTTGGTGAGTGTTCGTTGGTTAGTGTGCGTTGGTTAGTGTGCGTTGGTGAGTGTGCGTTGGTGAGTATGCGTTGGTGAGTGTGGGTTGGTGAGTGTACGTTGGTTAGTGTGCGTTGGCGAGTGTACGTTGGTTAGTGTGCGTTGGTGAGTGTACGTTGGTGAGTGAACGTTGGTGAGTGTAAATTGGTTAGTGTGCGTTGGTGAGTGTACGTTGGTTAGTATACGTTAGTGAGTGTACGTTGGTGAGTGTACGTTGGTGAGTGTGCGTTGGATAGTGTGCGTTGGTGAGTGTATGTTGGTGTGTGTACGCTGGTTAGTGTACGTTGGTGAGTGTGCGTTGGTGAGTGTGCGTTGGTGAGTGTATGTTGGTTAGTGTGCGTTGGTGCGTGTGCGTTCGTTAGTGTGCTTTGGTGAGTGTACGTTGGTGAGTGTACGTTGGCGAGTGTGAGTTGGTGAGTGTGCGTTGGTGAGTGCGCGTTGGTGAGTGCGCGTTGGTGAGTGCGCGTTGGTGAGTGCGCGTTGGTGAGTGTAAATTGGTTAGTGTGCGTTGGTGAGTGTACGTTGGTTAGTATACGTTAGTGAGTGTACTTTGGTGAGTGTACGTTGGTGAGTGTGCGTTGGATAGTGTGCGTTGGTGAGTGTATGTTGGTGTGTGTACGCTGGTTAGTGTACGTTGGTGAGTGTGCGTTGGTGAGTGTGCGTTGGTGAGTGTACGTTGGTTAGTGTGCGTTAGTGCGTGTGCGTTGGTGAGTGTGCGTTGGTTAGTGTGCGTTGGTTAGTGTACGTTGGTTAGTGTACGTTGGTTAGTGTACGTTGGTGAGTGTACGTTGGTGAGTGTGCGTTGGTGAGTGTGCGTTGGTGAGTGTACGTTGGTTAGTGTGCGTTGGTGAGTGTGCGTTGGTGAGTGTGCGTTGGTGAGTGTGCGTTGTTGAGTGCGCGTTGGTGAGTGTGCGTTGGTGAGTGTAAATTGGTTAGTGTGCGTTGGTGAGTGTACGTTGGTTAGTGTACGTTAGTCAGTGTACGTTGGTGAGTGTGCATTGGATAGTGTGCGTTGGTGAGTGTATGTTGGTCTGTGTACGTTGGTTAGTGTACGTTGGTGAGTGTGCGTTGGTGAGTGTATGTTGGTGAGTGTATGTTGGTGAGTGTGCGTTGGTGCGTGTGCGTTGGTGAGTGTGCGTTGGTGTGTGTACGTTGGTGAGTGTGCGTTGGTGAGTGTGCGTTGGTGAGTGTACATTGGTTAGTGTGCGTTGGTGAGTGTGCGTTGGTGAGTGTGCGTTGGTTAGTGTGCGTTGGTGAGTGTGCGTTGGTGAGTGTACGTTGGTTAGTGTGCGTTGGTGAGTGTACGCTGGTGAGTGTATGTTGGTGAGTGTGCGTTGGTGCGTGTGCGTTGGTGAGTGTGCGTTGGTGAGTGTACGTTGGTGAGTGTGCGTTGGTGAGTGTGCGTTGGTGAGTGTACGTTGGTTAGTGTGCGTTGGTGAGTGTGCGTTGGTGAGTGTTCGTTGGTTAGTGTGCGTTGGTGAGTGTGCGTTGGTGAGTGTACGTTGGTTAGTGTGCGTTGGTGAGTGTACGTTGGTGAGTGTACGTTGGTGAGTATGCGTTGGTGAGTGCACGTTGGTGAGTGCACGTTGGTGAGTGCACGTTGGTGAGTGCGCGTTGGTTCGTGTGCGTTGGTTCGTGTGCGTTGGTTCGTGTGCGTTGGTTCGTGTGCGTTGGTGAGTGTACGTTGGTTAGTGTGCGTTGGTGAGTGTACGTTGGTGAGTGTGCGTTGGTGAGTGTGCGTTGGTGAGTGTACGTTGGTTAGTGTGCGTTGGTGAGTGTACGTTGGTTAGTGTGCGTTGGTGCATGTGCGTTGGTGCATGTGCGTTGGTGAGTGTGCATTGGTGAGTGTGCGTTAGTTAGTGTGCGTTGGTGAGTGTACGTTGGTGAGTGTGCGTTGGTGAGTGTGCGTTGGTGAGTGTGCATTGGTCAGTGTGCGTTGGTGCGTGTGCGTTGGTGAGTGTTCGTTGGTTAGTGTGCGTTGGTTAGTGTGCGTTGGTGAGTGTGCGTTGGTGAGTGTGCGTTGGTGAGTATGCGTTGGTGAGTATGCGTTGGTGAGTGTGGGTTGGTGAGTGTACGTTGGTTAGTGTGCGTTGGCGAGTGTACGTTGGTTAGTGTGCGTTGGTGAGTGTACGTTGGTGAGTGTACGTTGGTTAGTGTATGTTGGTGAGAGTGCGTTGGTGAGTGTGCGTTGGTGAGTGTACGTTGGTTAGTGTGCGTAGGTTAGTGTGCGTTGGTGAGTGTACGTTGGTTAGTGTACGTTGGTTAGTGTGCGTTGGTGAGTGTATGTTGGTGTGTGTACGTTGGTTAGTGTACGTTGGTGAGTGTGCGTTGGTGAGTGTACGTTGGTTAGTGTGCGTTGGTGCATGTGCGTTGGTGAGTGTGCATTGGTGAGTGTGCGTTAGTTAGTGTGCGTTGGTGAGTGTACGTTGGTGAGTGTACGTTGGTGAGTGTGCGTTGGTGAGTGTGCGTTGGTGAGTGTGCGTTGGTGAGTGTGCGTTGGTCAGTGTGCGTTGGTCAGTGTGCGTTGGTCAGTGTGCGTTGGTGCGTGTGCGTTCGTGAGTGTACGTTGGTTAGTGTGCGTTGGTTAGTGTGCGTTGGTGCATGTGCGTTGGTGCATGTGCGTTGGTGAGTGTGCATTGGTGAGTGTGCGTTAGTTAGTGTGCGTTAGTTAGTGTGCGTTAGTTAGTGTGCGTTGGTGAGTGTGCGTTGGTGAGTGTGCATTGGTGAGTGTGCATTGGTCAGTGTGCGTTGGTGCGTGTGCGTTGGTGAGTGTTCGTTGGTTAGTGTGCATTGGTTAGTGTGCGTTGGTGAGTGTGCGTTAGTGAGTATGCGTTGGTGAGTGTGGGTTGGTGAGTGTGGGTTGGTGAGTGTACGTTGGTTAGTGTGCGTTGGCGAGTGTACGTTGGTTAGTGTGCGTTGGTGAGTGTACGTTGGTGAGTGTACGTTGGTTAGTCAATGTTGGTGAGAGTGCGTTGGTGAGTGTGCGTTGGTGAGTGTACGTTGGTTAGTGTGCGTTGGTGAGTGTACGTTGGTTAGTGTACGTTGGTGAGTGTGCGTTGGTGAGTGTGCGTTGGTGAGTGTACGTTGGTTAGTGTACGTTGGTGAGTGTGCGTTGGTGAGTGTACGTTGGTTAGTGTGCGTTGCTGAGTGTGCGTTGGTGAGTGTGCGTTGGTGAGTGTACGTTGGTTAGTGTGCGTTGGTTAGTGTGCGTTGGTTAGTGTGCGTTGGTGAGTGTGCGTTGGTGAGTGTGCGTTGGTTAGTGTACGTTGGTGAGTGTGCGTTGGTTAGTGTACGTTGGTTGGTGTACGTTGGTTAGTGTGCGTTGGTGAGTGTGCGTTGGTTAGTGTGCGTTGGTTAGTGTGCGATGGTGAGTGTGCGTTGGCGAGAGCGCGTTGGTGAGTGCGCGTTGGTGAGTGTAAATTGGTTAGTGTGCGTTGGTGAGTGTACGTTGGTGAGTGTGCGTTGGTGAGTGTACGTTGGTTAGTGTGCGTTGGTTAGTGTGCGTTGGTGAGTGTGCGTTGGTGAGTGTGCGTTGGTGAGTGTGCGTTGGTGAGTGTGCGTTGGTTAGTGTGCGTTGGTGAGTGTACGTTGGTTAGTGTACGTTGGTTAGTGTACGTTGGTGAGTTTGCGTTGGTGAGTGTGCGTTGGTGAGTGTGCGTTGGTGAGTGTGCGTTGGTGAGTGTACGTTGGTTAGTGTGCGTTGGTGAGTGTGCGTTGGTGAGTGTGCGTTGGTGAGGGTACGTTGGTTAGGGTACGTTGGTTAGTGTGCGTTGGTTAGTGTACGTTGGTTAGTGTGCGTTGGTTAGTGTGTGTTGGTGCGTGTACGTTGGTGAGTGTGCGTTGGTGAGTGTGCGTTGGTGAGTGTACGTTGGTGAGTGTGCGTTGGTTAGTGTGCATTGGTGAGTTTGGGTTGATGAGTGTACGTTGGTTAGTGTGCGTTGGTGAGTGTGCGTTGGTTAGTGTGCGTTGGTGAGTGTGCGTTGGTGAGTGTAAATTGGTTAGTGTGCGTCGGTGAGTGTGCGTCGGTGAGTGTGCGTCAGTGAGTGTATGTTGGTGTGTGTACGTTGGTTAGTGTACGTTGGTGAGTGTGCATTGGTGAGTGTGCGTTGGTGAGTGTGCGTTGGTGAGTGTACGTTGGTGCATGTGCGTTGGTGCATGTGCGTTGGTGAGTGTGCATTGGTGAGTGTGCGTTGGTGAGTGTACGTTGGTTAGTGTGCGTTGGTGCATGTGCGTTGGTGAGTGTGCATTGGTGAGTGTGCGTTAGTTAGTGTGCGTTGGTGAGTGTACGTTGGTGAGTGTACGTTGGTGAGTGTGCGTTGGTGAGTGTGCGTTGGTAAGTGTGCGTTGGTGCGTGTGCGTTGGTGAGTGTGCGTTGGTGAGTGTGCGTTGGTGAGTGTGCGTTGGTGAGTGTGCGTTGGTTAGTGTGCGTTGGTGAGTGTACGTTGGTGAGTGTGCGTTGGTGAGTGTGGGTTGGCGAGTGTATGTTGGTTAGTGTGCGTTGGCGAGTGTACGTTGGTTAGTGTGCGTTGGTGAGTGTGCGTTGGTGAGAGTGCGTTGGTGAGAGTGCGTTGGTGAGAGTGCGTTGGTGAGTGTACGTTGGTTAGTGTGCGTTGGTTAGTGTGCGTTGGTGAGTGTACGTTGGTGAGTGTGCGTTGGTTAGTGTGCGTTGGTGAGTGTGCGTTGGTGAGTGTGCGTTGGTTAGTGTGCGTTGGTGAGTTTGCGTTGGTGAGTGTGCGTTGGTGAGTGTGCGTTGGTGAGTGCAGGTTGGTTAGTGTACGTTGGTGAGTGTACGTTGGTTACTGTGCGTTGGTGAGTGTGCGTTGGTGAGTGTGCGTTGGTGAGTGTACGTTGGTGAGTGTGCGTTGGTGAGTGTAAATTGGTTAGTGTGCGTTGGTGAGTGTGCGTTGGTTGGTGTACGTTGGTGAGTGTGCGTTGGTGAGTGTGCGTTGGTTAGTGTACGTTAGTCAGTGTGCGTTGGTGAGTGTGCGTTGGTGAGTGTGCGTTGGTGAGTGTGCGTTGGTGAGTGTGCGTTGGTTAGTGTGCGTTGGTGAGTGTGCGTTGGTGAGTGTGCGTTGGTGAGTGTAAATTGGTTAGTGTGCGTTGGTGAGTGTGCGTTGGTGAGTGTGCGTTGGTGAGTGTGCGTTGGTGAGTGTGCGTTGGTGAGTGTGCGTTGGTGAGTGTACGTTGGTTAGTGTACGTTGGTTAGTGTGCGTTGGTGAGTGTGCGTTGGTTAGTGTGCGTTGGTGAGTTTGCGTTGGTGAGTGTGCGTTGGTGAGTGTGCGTTGGTGAGTGCAGGTTGGTTAGTGTACGTTGGTGAGTGTACGTTGGTTACTGTGCGTTGGTGAGTGTGCGTTGGTGAGTGTGCGTTGGTGAGTGTACGTTGGTGAGTGTGCGTTGGTGAGTGTAAATTGGTTAGTGTGCGTTGGTGAGTGTGCGTTGGTTGGTGTACGTTGGTGAGTGTGCGTTGGTGAGTGTGCGTTGGTTAGTGTACGTTAGTCAGTGTGCGTTGGTGAGTGTGCGTTGGTGAGTGTGCGTTGGTGAGTGTACGTTGGTGAGTGTGCGTTGGTTAGTGTGCGTTGGTGAGTGTGCGTTGGTGAGTGTGCGTTGGTGAGTGTAAATTGGTTAGTGTGCGTTGGTGAGTGTGCATTGGTGAGTGTGCGTTGGTGAGTGTGCGTTGGTGAGTGTGCGTTGGTGAGTGTGCGTTGGTGAGTGTACGTTGGTTAGTGTACGTTGGTTAGTGTGCGTTGGTGAGTGTGCGTTGGTTACTGTACGTTGGTGAGTGTGCGTTGGTTAGTGTACGTTGGTTGGTGTACGTTGGTTAGTGTGCGTTGGTGAGTGTGCGTTGGTGAGTGTGCGTTGGTGAGTGTGCGTTGGTGAGTGTGCGTTGGTGAGTGTGCGTTCGTTAGTGTGCGATGGTGAGAGCGCGTTGGTGAGTGCGCGTTGGTGAGTGCGCGTTGGTGAGTGTCAATTGGTTAGTGTGCGTTGGTTAGTGTGCGTTGGTGAGTGTGCGTTGGTTACTGTGCGTTGGTTAGTGTGCGTTGGTTACTGTGCGTTGGTTAGTGTGCGTTGGTGAGTGTACGTTGGTGTGTGTACGTTGGTGTGTGTGCGTTGGTGAGTGTGCGTTGGTGAGTGTGCGTTGGTGAGTGTGCGTTGGTGAGTGTACGTTGGTGTGTGTACGTTGGTGTGTGTACGTTGGTTAGTGTACGTTGGTGAGTGTGCGTTGGTGAGTGTGCGTTGGTGAGTGTACGTTGGTGAGTGTACGTTGGTGAGGGTGCGTTGGTGAGGGTGCGTTGGTTAGTGTGCGTTGGTGAGTGTACGTTGGTTAGTGTGCGTTGGTGCGTGTGCGTTGGTGAGTGTGCGTTGGTGAGTGTGCGTTGGTTAGTGTGCGTTGGTGAGTGTGCGTTGGTGAGTGTGCGTTGGTGAGTGTGCGTTGGTTAGTGTGCGTTGGTTAGTGTGCGTTGGTGAGTTTGGGTTGGTGAGTGTGCGTTGGTTAATGTGCGTTGGTGAGTGTGCGTTGGTTAGTGTGCGTTGGTTAGTGTGCGTTGGTTAGTGTGCGTTGGTGAGTGTGCGTTGGTGAGTGTGCGTTGGTGAGTGTAAATTGGTTAGTGTGCGTCGGTGAGTGTGCGTCGGTGAGTGTGCGTCGGTGAGTGTATGTTGGTGTGTGTACGTTGGTTAGTGTACGTTGGTGAGTGTGCATTGGTGAGTGTGCGTTGGAGAGTGTACGTTGGTTAGTGTGCGTTGGTGCATGTGCGTTGGTGAGTGTGCATTGGTGAGTGTGCGTTGGTGAGTGTGCGTTGGTGAGTGTACGTTGGTGAGTGTACGTTGGTTAGTGTGCGTTGGTGCGTGTGCGTTGGTGAGTGTGCATTGGTGAGTGTGCGTTAGTTAGTGTGCGTTAGTTAGTGTGCGTTGGTGAGTGTGCGTTGGTGAGTGTGCGTTGGTGAGTGTGCGTTGGCGAGTGTGCGTTGGCGAGTGTGCGTTGGTTAGTGTGCGTTGGTGAGTGTACGTTGGTGAGTGTACGTTGGTTAGTGTGCGTTGGTGAGTGTGCGTTGGTGAGAGTGCGTTGGTGAGTGTGCGTTGGTTAGTGTGCGTTGGTTAGTGTGCGTTGGTGAGTGCGCGTTGGTGAGTGCGCGTTGGTGAGTGCGCGTTGGTGAGTGTGCGTTGGTGAGTGTGCGTTGGTGCGTGTGCGTTGGTTAGTGTGCGTTGGTTAGTGTGCGTTGGTTAGTGTGCGTTGGTTAGTGTGTGTTGGTGAGTGTGCGTTGGTGAGTGTACGTTGGTGAGTGTGCGTTGGTGAGTGTGCGTTGGTGAGTGTGGGTTGGCGAGTGTACGTTGGTTAGTGTGCGTTCGCGAGTGTACGTTGGTTAGTGTACGTTGGCGAGTGTACGTTGGTGAATGTGCGTTGGTGAGTGCGTTGGTGAGAGTGCGTTGGTGAGTGTGCGTTGGTGAGTGTGCGTTGGTGAGTGTGCGTTGGTGAGTGTACGTTGGTTAGTGTGCGTTGGTTAGTGTGCGTTGGTTAGTGTGCGTTGGTTAGTGTGCGTTGGTGAGTTTGCGTTGGTGAGTGTGCGTTGGTGAGTGCAGGTTGGTTAGTGTACGTTGGTGAGTGTACGTTGGTTAGTGTGCGTTGGTGAGTGTGCGTTGGTGAGTGTGCGTTGGTGAGTGTAAATTGGTTAGTGTGCGTTGGTGAGTGTGCGTTGGTGAGTGTGCGTTGGTTGGTGTACGTTGGTGAGTGTGCGTTGGTGAGTGTGCGTTGGTGAGTGTGCGTTGGTTAGTGTACGTTAGTCAGTGTACGTTGGTGAGTGTGCGTTGGTGAGTGTGCGTTGGTGAGTGTGCGTTGGTGAGTGTACGTTGGTGAGTGTACGTTGGTTAGTGTGCGTTGGTTAGTGTGCGTTGGTGAGTGTGCGTTGGTGAGTGTACGTTAGTGAGTGTAAATTGGTTAGTGTGCGTTGGTGAGTGTGCATTGGTGAGTGTGCGTTGGTGCGTGTGCGTTGGTGAGTGTGCGTTGGTGAGTGTGCGTTGGTGAGTGTACGTTGGTGAGTGTACGTTGGTGAGTGTGCGTTGGTTAGTGTGCGTTGGTGAGTGTGCGTTGGTGAGTGTACGTTGGTTAGTGTGCGTTGGTGAGTGTGCGTTGGTGAGTGTAAATTGGTTAGTGTGCGTTGGTGAGTGTGCGTTGGTGAGTGTGCGTTGGTGCGTGTGCGTTGGTGAGTGTGCGTTGGTGAGTGTACGTTGGTTAGTGTACGTTGGTTAGTGTACGTTGGTTAGTGTGCGTTGGTGAGTGTGCGTTGGTGAGTGTGCGTTGGTGAGTGTGCGTTGGTGAGTGTGCGTTGGTGAGTGTAAATTGGTTAGTGTGCGTTGGTGAGTGTGCGTTGGTGAGTGTGCGTTGGTTGGTGTACGTTGGTGAGTGTGCGTTGGTGAGTGTGCGTTGGTGAGTGTGCGTTGGTTAGTGTACGTTAGTCAGTGTACGTTGGTGAGTGTGCGTTGGTGAGTGTGCGTTGGTGAGTGTGCGTTGGTGAGTGTACGTTGGTGAGTGTACGTTGGTTAGTGTGCGTTGGTTAGTGTGCGTTGGTGAGTGTGCGTTGGTGAGTGTACGTTAGTGAGTGTAAATTGGTTAGTGTGCGTTGGTGAGTGTGCATTGGTGAGTGTGCGTTGGTGCGTGTGCGTTGGTGAGTGTGCGTTGGTGAGTGTGCGTTGGTGAGTGTACGTTGGTGAGTGTACGTTGGTGAGTGTGCGTTGGTTAGTGTGCGTTGGTGAGTGTGCGTTGGTGAGTGTACGTTGGTTAGTGTGCGTTGGTGAGTGTGCGTTGGTGAGTGTAAATTGGTTAGTGTGCGTTGGTGAGTGTGCGTTGGTGAGTGTGCGTTGGTGCGTGTGCGTTGGTGAGTGTGCGTTGGTGAGTGTACATTGGTTAGTGTACGTTGGTTAGTGTACGTTGGTTAGTGTGCGTTGGTGAGTGTGCGTTGGTGAGTGTGCGTTGGTGAGTGTGCGTTGGTGAGTGTGCGATGGTGAGTGTGCGTTGGTTAATGTACGTTGGTTGGTGTACGTTGGTTAGTGTGCGTTGGTGAGTGTGCGTTGGTGAGTGCGCGTTGGTTCGTGTGCGATGGTGAGTGCACGTTGGTGAGTGCGCGTTGGTGAGTGCGCGTTGGTGAGTGCCAATTGGTGAGTGTGCGTTGGTGAGTGTGCGTTGGTGAGTGTGCGTTGGTTAGTATGCGTTGGTGAGTGTGCGTTGGTGAGTGTGCGTTGGTGAGTGTGCGTTGGTGAGTGTGCGTTGGTGAGTGTGCGTTGGTGAGTGTACGTTGGTGGGTGTACGTTGGTGAGGGTGCGTTGGTGAGGGTGCGTTGGTGAGGGTGCGTTGGTTAGTGTGCGTTGGTTAGTGTGCGTTGGTGAGTGTACGTTGGTGAGTGTACGTTGGTTATTGTGCGTTGGTGCGTGTGCGTTGGTGAGTGTACGTTGGTGAGTGTACGTTGGTGAGTGTACGTTGGTGAGTGTACGTTGGTGAGTGTACGTTGGTGAGTGTGCGTTGGTGAGTGTGCGTTGGTTACTGTGCGTTGGTGAGTGTGCGTTGGTGAGTGTGCGTTGGTGAGTGTACGTTGGTGTGTGTACGTTGGTGTGTGTACGTTGGTGAGTGTGCGTTGGTGAGTGTGCGTTGGTGAGTGTGCGTTGGTGAGTGTACGTTGGTGAGGGTGCGTTGGTTAGCGTGCGTTGGTGAGTGTACGTTGGTTAGTGAGCGTTGGTGCGTGTGCGTTGGTGAGTGTGCGTTGGTGAGTGTGCGTTGGTTAGTGTGCGTTGGTGAGTGTACGTTGGTGAGTGTGCGTTGGTGAGTGTGCGTTGGTTAGTGTGCGTTGGTGAGTTTGGGTTGGTGAGTGTACGTTGGTTAGTGTGCGTTGGTGAGTGTGCGTTGGTTAGTGTGCGTTGGTGAGTGTGCGTTAGTTAGTGTGCGTTAGTTAGTGTGCGTTGGTGAGTGTGCGTTGGTGAGTGTGCGTTGGTGAGTGTGCGTTGGTGAGTGTGCGTTGGTGAGTGTACGTTGGTGAGTGTGCGTTGGTGAGTGTGCGTTGGCGAGTGTACGTTGGTTAGTGTGCGTTGGCGAGTGTACGTTGGTTAGTGTGCGTTGGTGAGTGTACGTTGGTGAGTGTACGTTGGTTAGTGTGCGTTGGTGAGTGTGCGTTGGTGAGAGTGCGTTGGTGAGAGTGCGTTGGTGAGAGTGCGTTGGTGAGTGTGCGTTGGTGAGTGTGCGTTGGTGAGTGTACGTTGGTTAGTGTGCGTTGGTGAGTGTGCGTTGGTGAGTGTGCGTTGGTGAGTGTACGTTGGTGAGTGTGCGTTGGTGAGTGTGCGTTGGTGAGTGTGCGTTGGTGAGTGTAAATTGGTTAGTGTGCGTTGGTGAGTGTGCGTTGGTGAGTGTGCGTTGGTGAGTGTGCGTTGGTGAGTGTGCGTTGGTTAGTGTGCGTTGGTTAGTGTGCGTTGGTTAGTGTGCGTTGGTTAGTGTGCGTTGGTGAGTGTGCGTTGGTGAGTGCGCGTTGGTGAGTGTACGTTGGTGAGTGTACGTTGGTGAGTGTGCGTTGGTGAGTGTGGGTTGGCGAGTGTACGTTGGTTAGTGTGCGTTCGCGAGTGTACGTTGGTTAGTGTACGTTGGCGAGTGTACGTTGGTGAATGTGCGTTGGTGAGTGTATGTTGGTGAGAGTGCGTTGGTGAGAGTGCGTTGGTGAGTGTGCGTTGGTGAGTGTGCGTTGGTTAGTGTGCGTTGGTGAGTGTACGTTGGTTAGTGTGCGTTGGTGAGTTTGCGTTGGTGAGTGTGCGTTGGTGAGTGTGCGTTGGTGAGTGTGCGTTGGTGAGTGTGCGTTGGTGAGTGTGCGTTGGTGAGTGTGCGTTGGTGAGTGCAGGTTGGTTAGTGTACGTTGGTGAGTGTACGTTGGTTAGTGTGCGTTGGTGAGTGTGCGTTGGTGAGTGTAAATTGGTTAGTGTGCGTTGGTGAGTGTGCGTTGGTGAGTGTGCGTTGGTTGGTGTGCGTTGGTGAGTGTGCGTTGGTGAGTGTGCGTTGGTGAGTGTGCGTTGGTTAGTGTACGTTAGTCAGTGTGCGTTGGTGAGTGTGCGTTGGTGAGTGTGCGTTGGTGAGTGTACGTTGGTGAGTGTACGTTGGTGAGTGTGCGTTGGTTAGTGTGCGTTGGTTAGTGTGCGTTGGTGAGTGTGCGTTGGTGAGTGTGCGTTGGTTAGTGTGCGTTGGTGAGTGTGCGTTGGTGAGTGTAAATTGGTTAGTGTGCGTTGGTGAGTGTGCGTTGGTGAGTGTGCGTTGCTGAGTGTGCGTTGGTGCGTGTGCGTTGGTTAGTGTACGTTGGTTAGTGTGCGTTGGTGAGTGTGCGTTGGTGAGTGTGCGTTGGTTAGTGTACGTTGGTGAGTGTGCGATGGTGAGTGTGCGTTGGTTAGTGTACGTTGGTTGGTGTGCGTTGGTTAGTGTGCGTTGGTGAGTGTGCGTTGGTGAGTGCGCGTTGGTGAGTGCGCGTTGGTGAGTGCGCGTTGGTGAGTGCGCGTTGGTGAGTGCCAATTGGTGAGTGTGCGTTGGTGAGTGTGCGTTGGTGAGTGTACGTTGGTGAGTGTACGTTGGTGAGTGTGCGTTGGTGAGTGTGCGTTGGTGAGTGCGCGTTGGTGAGTGCGCGTTGGTGAGTGCGCGTTGGTGAGTGCGCGTTGGTGAGTGCGCGTTGGTGAGTGTCAATTGGTTAGTGTGCGTTGGTGAGTGTACGTTGGTGAGTGTGCGTTGGTGAGGGTGCGTTGGTGAGGGTGCATTGGTGAGGGTGCATTGGTGAGGGTGCGTTGGTGAGGGTGCGTTGGTGAGGGTGCGTTGGTGAGGGTGCGTTGGTTAGTGTGCGTTGGTGCGTGTGCGTTGGTGAGTGTGCGTTGGTGAGTGTGCGTTGGTGAGTGTGCGTTGGTGAGTGTGCGTTGGTTAGTGTGCGTTGGTTAGTGTGCGTTGGTGAGTGTACGTTGGTTAGTGTGCGTTGGCGAGTGTACGTTGGTTAGTGTGCGTTGGTGAGTGTACGTTGGTGAGTGTACGTTGGTTAGTGTGCGTTGGTGAGTGTGCGTTGGTGAGAGTGCGTTGGTGAGAGTGCGTTGGTGAGAGTGCGTTGGTGAGAGTGCGTTGGTGAGTGTGCGTTGGTGAGTGTACGTTGGTTAGTGTGCGTTGGTGAGTGTGCGTTGGTGAGTGTGCGTTGGTGAGTGTACGTTGGTGAGTGTGCGTTGGTGAGTGTGCGTTGGTGAGTGTGCGTTGGTGAGTGTGCGTTGGTGAGTGTAAATTGGTTAGTGTGCGTTGGTGAGTGTGCGTTGGTGAGTGTGCGTTGGTGAGTGTGCGTTGGTGAGTGTGCATTGGTGCGTGTGCGTTGGTTAGTGTGCGTTGGTTAGTGTGCGTTGGTTAGTGTGCGTTGGTTAGTGTGCGTTGGTGAGTGTGCGTTGGTGAGTGCGCGTTGGTGAGTGTACGTTGGTGAGTGTGCGTTGGTGAGTGTGGGTTGGCGAGTGTACGTTGGTTAGTGTGCGTTCGCGAGTGTACGTTGGTTAGTGTACGTTGGCGAGTGTACGTTGGTGAATGTGCGTTGGTGAGTGTATGTTGGTGAGAGTGCGTTGGTGAGAGTGCGTTGGTGAGTGTGCGTTGGTGAGTGTGCGTTGGTTAGTGTGCGTTGGTGAGTGTGCGTTGGTGAGTGTGCGTTGGTGAGTTTGCGTTGGTGAGTGTGCGTTGGTGAGTGTGCGTTGGTGAGTGTGCGTTGGTGAGTGTGCGTTGGTGAGTGCAGGTTGGTTAGTGTACGTTGGTGAGTGTACGTTGGTTAGTGTGCGTTGGTGAGTGTGCGTTGGTGAGTGTAAATTGGTTAGTGTGCGTTGGTGAGTGTGCGTTGGTGAGTGTGCGTTGGTTGGTGTGCGTTGGTGAGTGTGCGTTGGTGAGTGTGCGTTGGTGAGTGTGCGTTGGTTAGTGTACGTTAGTCAGTGTGCGTTGGTGAGTGTGCGTTGGTGAGTGTGCGTTGGTGAGTGTACGTTGGTGAGTGTACGTTGGTTAGTGTGCGTTGGTTAGTGTGCGTTGGTGAGTGTGCGTTGGTGAGTGTGCGTTGGTGAGTGTGCGTTGGTGAGTGTGCGTTGGTTAGTGTGCGTTGGTGAGTGTGCGTTGGTGAGTGTAAATTGGTTAGTGTGCGTTGGTGAGTGTGCATTGGTGAGTGTGCATTGGTGAGTGTGCGTTGCTGAGTGTGCGTTGGTGCGTGTGCGTTGGTGAGTGTGCGTTGGTTAGTGTACGTTGGTTAGTGTGCGTTGGTGAGTGTGCGTTGGTGAGTGTGCGTTGGTGAGTGTGCGTTGGTTAGTGTACGTTGGTGAGTGTGCGATGGTGAGTGTGCGTTGGTTAGTGTACGTTGGTTGGTGTGCGTTGGTTAGTGTGCGTTGGTGAGTGTGCGTTGGTGAGTGTGCGTTGGTGAGTGCGCGTTGGTTCGTGCGCGTTGGTGAGTGCGCGTTGGTGAGTGCGCGTTGGTGAGTGCGCGTTGGTGAGTGCGCGTTGGTGAGTGCGCGTTGGTGAGTGTGCGTTGGTGAGTGCGCGTTGGTGAGTGCGCGTTGGTGAGTGCGCGTTGGTGAGTGCGCGTTGGTGAGTGCGCGTTGGTGAGTGCGCGTTGGTGAGTGCGCGTTGGTGAGTGTCAATTGGTTAGTGTGCGTTGGTGAGTGTACGTTGGTGAGTGTGCGTTGGTGAGGGTGCGTTGGTGAGGGTGCATTGGTGAGGGTGCGTTGGTGAGGGTGCGTTGGTGAGGGTGCGTTGGTGAGGGTGCGTTGGTGAGGGTGCGTTGGTTAGTGTGCGTTGGTTAGTGTGCGTTGGTGCGTGTGCGTTGGTGCGTGTGCGTTGGTGAGTGTGCGTTGGTGAGTGTGCGTTGGTGAGTGTGCGTTGGTGAGTGTGCGTTGGTGAGTGTGCGTTGGTTAGTGTGCGTTGGTTAGTGTGCGTTGGTTAGTGTGCGTTGGTTAGTGTGCGTTGGTTAGTTTGGGTTGGTGAGTGTACGTTGGTTAGTGTGCGTTGGTGAGTGTGCGTTGATGAGTGTGCGTTGGTTAGTGTGCGTTGGTGAGTGTGCGTTGGTGAGTGTAAATTGGTTAGTGTGCGTCGGTGAGTGTGCGTCGGTGAGTGTGCGTCGGTGAGTGTGCGTCGGTGAGTGTGCGTCGGTGAGTGTGCGTCGGTTAGTGTGCGTCGGTTAGTGTGCGTCGGTTAGTGTGCGTCGGTTAGTGTGCGTCGGTTAGTGTGCGTCGGTTAGTGTGCGTCGGCGAGTGTGCGTCGGCGAGTGTGCGTCGGCGAGTGTGCGTCGGCGAGTGTGCGTCGGTTAGTGTGCGTCGGTTAGTGTGCGTCGGCGAGTGTACGTCGGTTAGTGTGCGTTGGTGAGTGTGCGTTGGTGAGTGTGCGTTGGTGAGTGTGCGTTGGTGAGTGTGCGTTGGTGAGTGTGCGTTGGTGAGAGTGCGTTGGTGAGAGTGCGTTGGTGAGTGTGCGTTGGTGAGTGTGCGTTGGTGAGTGTGCGTTGGTGAGTGTGCGTTGGTTAGTGTGCGTTGGTGAGTGTGCGTTGGTGAGTGTAGGTTGGTTAGTGTACGTTGGTGAGTGTGCGTTGGTGAGTGTGCGTTGGTGAGTGTGCGTTGGTGAGTGTAAGTTGGTTAGTGTGCGTTGGTGAGTGTGCGTTGGTGAGTGTGCGTTGGTGCGTGTGCGTGTGCGTTGGTTAGTGTGCGTTGGTTAGTGTGCGTTGGTGAGTGTGCGTTGGTGAGTGTGCGTTGGTGAGTGTGCGTTGGTGAGTGTGCGTTGGTGAGTGTGCGTTGGTGAGTGTGCGTTGGTGAGTGTGCGTTGGTGAGTGTGCGTTGGTTAGTGTGCGTTGGTGAGTGTGCGTTGGTTAGTGTGCGTTGGTTAGTGTGCGTTGGTGAGTTTGGGTTGGTGAGTGTACGTTGGTTAGTGTGCGTTGGTGAGTGTGCGTTGGTGAGTGTGCGTTGGTGAGTGTGCGTCGGTGAGTGTGCGTCGGTGAGTGTGCGCCGGTGAGTGTGCGCCGGTGAGTGTGCGCCGGTGAGTGTGCGTCGGTGAGTGTGCGTCGGTGAGTGTGCGTCGGTGAGTGTGCGTCGGTGAGTGTGTGCAGTGCTCCACGTGTGCCTGTTTTCGCTGGGCAGTGCCCGGCCAAGTGTGAGATGGCGGTCTCGGGGGTGGGGTGGCCAGTACCCTGCACAATCTCCCAGTACCTCCCCAGGACTGGGCCATCCAGCACCCCATTGAAAGACAGAGACCATGTTGAGAAAACAGAGATCCAGTAGAGACTTTATTTTACTTCTATAAAGTCACAAGGTTGTAAAATCATGATAACCAGGGACGACCTCAGTATTAACGGCAGGAAAATGTGGTCGCTATTATTTTTACAAAAAGAACAATGTCTGGACCTGTGCTCACAGTCGAAATGCAAAGATTTTCAAAACACAAATAAACCGTCAGGAGACAGAGATCTATTATATACATCATACTTTTAGAGGGATAGAGGGTCAGAATTACTGTGGGGGGGGGGGGGTGGGGAGGGAGGTGAGAGAGACAGAGACAGGCACAGAGAGAGACAAACAGTGAGAGAGAGACAGAGACAGAGAGAGAGACAGTGTGTGACAGAGTCTCACACACACACCGACAGACACAGTGAGAGAGTCCGACACACAGACACACACACACACAGGCACAGAGAGAGACAAACAGTGAGAGAGAGACACAGACAGAGAGAGAGAGACAGTGTGTGACAGAGTCTCACACACACACCAACAGACACAGTGAGAGAGTCCGACACACAGACACACACACACACAGGCACAGAGAGAGACAAACAGTGAGAGAGAGACACAGACAGAGAGAGAGAGACAGTGTGTGACAGAGTCTCACACACACACCGACAGACACAGTGAGAGAGTCCGACACACAGACACACACACACACAGGCACAGAGAGAGAGAGAGAGACAGACAGACACAGAGTGATGCCAAAACCTCAGGGACATGCCAACAGCCTCCATTCCAACAGTGAGTCAACAAACCCCTCCTCAGGGAGCTCAGCGCAACTTCCGAATGATCAGGCAAACCCAGAAAGACGGTCCCTTCCCCATCCATGCCCCCCAGTCCCTCCCACTCTACCCTCCCCTCCTCCCAGCCTACCTCTCTCTCTCTCTCCTCCTTTCCCCTACCTCCCCTTCTTCCACCAACTGAGAATTCAGTCTAATCTTCAAGGGATCACTCCCACCACCACCTCAGACATCCGCCTACTCCCCTACAAGTGGCAACTCTCACCGGAGCACAGGGTCCCCATGGGATTTTCATTTTGAGCCCAGTGAATGGCACTGGGATATTCAACTATGGGAGCATCATAGTCCCCAGCCTACCCACCAGAACCAGAAAAAGGGGTCACTGGGTAGTGATCGGTGACAGGAAACCTGATTTCACCCAGCCCGCCTCATCCTATTCCGAGCACAGGGGAAGATGGCGAGGGTCCGGGTAACTGTAGACCCCCCACTGGTACCCCTCCCAACCACCTTGGGGCTGGATCTCCCAGAGGCCTCTGGTCAATAGTGCAACTATAGGGGGGGTGGAGCAGGTGACAAATGGATGGACAGACACAGGATGGAGTTTAATGTACAGGGAGAGTCGGGGTACAACAGAGGGACGAAGGGGAGGGGGAGAGTCGGGGTACAGTAGAGGGACAGAGGGAGGGGAGGCGGTGTTAAAGGGAGGGGAGGGTCTGGTCAGGAGAGGGACAGAGGGAGGGGGGGGCAGTGTTAAAGGGAGGGGAGGGTCTGGTCAGGAGAGGGACAGAGGGAGGGGAGGGCAGTGTTAAAGGGAGGGGAGGGTCTGGTCAGGAGAGGGACAGAGGGAGGGGGGGCGGTGTTAAAGGGAGGGGAGGGTCGGGGTACAGTAGAGGGACAGAGGGAGGGGAGGCGGTGTTAAAGGGAGGGGAGGGTCTGGTCAGAAGAGGGACAGAGGGAGGGGGGGCGGTGTTAAAGGGAGGGGAGGGTCTGGTCAGGAGAGGGGCAGAGGGAGGGGGGGCGGTGTTAAAGGGAGGGGAGGGTCTGGTCAGGAGAGGGACAGAGGGAGGGGGGCAGTATTAAAGGGAGGGGAGAGTCGGGGTACAGTAGAGGGACAGACGGAGGGGAGGCGGTGTTAAAGGGAGGGGAGGGTCTGGTCAGGAGAGGGACAGAGGGAGGGGAGGGGCGGTGTTAAAGGGAGGGGAGGGTCTGGTCAGGAGAGGGACAGAGGGAGGGGAGGGGCGGTGTTAAAGGGAGGGGAGGGTCTGGTCAGGAGAGGGACAGAGGGAGGGGGGGGGTGGTGTTAAAGGGAGGGGAGAGTCGGGGTACAGTAGAGGGACAGACGGAGGGGAGGCGGTGTTAAAGGGTGGGGAGGGTCTGGTCAGGAGAGGGACAGAGGGAGGGGAGGGCAGTGTTAAAGGGAGGGGAGGGTCTGGTCAGGAGAGGGACAGAGGGAGGGGGGGGCAGTGTTAAAGGGAGGGGAGGGTCTGGTCAGGAGAGGGACAGAGGGAGGGGAGGGCAGTGTTAAAGGGAGGGGAGGGTCTGGTCAGGAGAGGGACAGAGGGAGGGGGGGGCGGTGTTCAAGGGAGGGGAGGATCTGGTCAGGAGAGGGACAGAGGGAGGGGGGGGGCGGTGTTAAAGGGAGGGGAGGGTCTGGTCAGGAGAGGGACAGAGGGAGGGGGGGGCGGTGTTAAAGGGAGGGGAGGGTCTGGTCAGGAGAGGGACAGAGGGAGGGGGGGCAGTGTTAAAGGGAGGGGAGGGTCTGGTCAGGAGAGGGACAGAGGGAGGGGGGGGCGGTGTTAAAGGGAGGGGAGGGTCGGGGTACAGTAGAGGGACAGAGGGAGGGGAGGCGGTGTTAAAGGGAGGGGAGGGTCTGGTCAGAAGAGGGACAGAGGGAGGGGGGGCGGTGTTAAAGGGAGGGGAGGGTCTGGTCAGGAGAGGGGCAGAGGGAGGGGGGGCGGTGTTAAAGGGAGGGGAGGGTCTGGTCAGGAGAGGGACAGAGGGAGGGGGGCAGTATTAAAGGGAGGGGAGAGTCGGGGTACAGTAGAGGGACAGACGGAGGGGAGGCGGTGTTAAAGGGAGGGGAGGGTCTGGTCAGGAGAGGGTCAGAGGGAGGGGAGGGGCGGTGTTAAAGGGAGGGGAGGGTCTGGTCAGGAGAGGGACAGAGGGAGGGGAGGGGCGGTGTTAAAGGGAGGGGAGGGTCTGGTCAGGAGAGGGACAGAGGGAGGGGGGGGCAGTGTTAAAGGGAGGGGAGGGTCTGGTCAGGAGAGGGACAGAGGGAGGGGAGGGGCGGTGTTAAAGGGAGGGGAGGGTCTGGTCAGGAGAGGGACAGAGGGAGGGGAGGGCAGTGTTAAAGGGAGGGGAGGGTCTGGTCAGGAGAGGGACAGAGGGAGGGGGGGGCAGTGTTAAAGGGAGGGGAGGGTCTGGTCAGGAGAGGGACAGAGGGAGGGGAGGGGCGGTGTTAAAGGGAGGGGAGGGTCTGGTCAGGAGAGGGACAGAGGGAGGGGGGGGGTGGTGTTAAAGGGAGGGGAGAGTCGGGGTACAGTAGAGGGACAGACGGAGGGGAGGCGGTGTTAAAGGGTGGGGAGGGTCTGGTCAGGAGAGGGACAGAGGGAGGGGAGGGCAGTGTTAAAGGGAGGGGAGGGTCTGGTCAGGAGAGGGACAGAGGGAGGGGGGGGCAGTGTTAAAGGGAGGGGAGGGTCTGGTCAGGAGAGGGACAGAGGGAGGGGAGGGCAGTGTTAAAGGGAGGGGAGGGTCTGGTCAGGAGAGGGACAGAGGGAGGGGGGGGCGGTGTTCAAGGGAGGGGAGGATCTGGTCAGGAGAGGGACAGAGGGAGGGGGGGGGCGGTGTTAAAGGGAGGGGAGGGTCTGGTCAGGAGAGGGACAGAGGGAGGGGGGGGCGGTGTTAAAGGGAGGGGAGGGTCTGGTCAGGAGAGGGACAGAGGGAGGGGGGGCAGTGTTAAAGGGAGGGGAGGGTCTGGTCAGGAGAGGGACAGAGGGAGGGGGGGGCGGTGTTAAAGGGAGGGGAGAGTCAGGGTACAGTAGAGGGACAGAGGGAGGGGGGGCGGTGTTAAAGGGAGGGGAGGGTCTGGTCAGGAGAGGGACAGAGGGAGGGGGGGGGGCGGTGTTAAAGGGAGGGGAGAGTCGGGGTACAGTAGAGGGACAGAGGGAGGGGGGGCAGTGTTAAAGGGAGGGGAGGGTCTGGTCAGGAGAGGGACAGAGGGAGGGGGGGCAGTGTTAAAGGGAGGGGAGGGTTGGTCAGTACAAAACTGGGAGTTACTACCAAACCAACACTTCAGCGACTGACCCGGAGAAGCCCTGAATGTATCTGAGCTTTTAATTAATTTGGATCACACAGAGACAAGGACACGCAAAGGAATCCACACAGGACACACACACAAGTGCACGCAACAGGCAGACAGACAGACACAGGGCTGGAGACGGGACGGGAGATAGAGACGAGCTCAGACTGAGACAATCTGCCGTTTCATTTCTCTCCGTCCCCCTCTCTCTCTCTCTCTGCGTGCAGTGTCTCGATGGGCCAGGGAAGTGCAGGGTGGGGGGGGGGGGGGGGGGGGGTGGTGTGTCACCATGATTGGCAGTCCTAGCGGGATCCGAGGCAGGAAATGTGCCTGTGACTGGGAGCAAAGGGCTCCTCTGGGGACCTGTAATGAACATTCTGCCCCATCCTCTCCCTCCCACCTCTCCTGTTCCAGGAGAGGAGGTACCAACTGCCAACCGCCAAAGACAAAGCAGCTTTCCGTTCATCCCTCCACACAGACACACACGCACACAGAGATACTCACACCACACACAACCTCTCTCTCTCAGCAGCACCCTCCTCCAGAGGGCTTGACAGGGGAGCTGTCAATTTTCAGGTTGGGCCTGTCACTGCCCACAGTAGCCCCAGGACCCATCCTCTTCTTAATCTCGGCCGCCATAGTCATGAAGGCTTGCTCCACGTTGGTGGCGTTCTTCGCACTGGTCTCCAGAAATGGGATCCCCAGCGAGTCCGCAAATTCCTGCCAAGAGCAACAAACATTTCCATTTTCAAAACAGCTGCAAGCCGGACGACGGCAGAGTGGAAGAGGATGGAGTCTGTCCCATTACTCTCCAGGCAGCCCTTCGCCACACCCCATTGCTCCAGTCTGACCTCACGGCAAACCCAGTGTCAGAGGGTCAGTACTGAAGGTATGCTGAGGGTCAGTGTGTGTGGGACCCGTACCCCAGTGACAGTCAGTGTGTGTGGGACCCGTACCCCAGTGACAGTCAGTGTGTGAGGGACCCATACCCCAGTGACAGTCAGTGTGTGTGGGACCCGTACCCCAGTGAGAGTCAGTGTGTGTGGGACCCGTACCCCAGTGAGAGTCAGTGTGTGTGGGACCCGTACCCCAGTGAGAGTCAGTGTGTGTGGGACCCGTACCCCAGTGAGAGTCAGTGTGTGTGGGACCCGTACCCCAGTGAGAGTCAGTGTGTGTGGGACCCGTACCCCAGTGAGAGTCAGTGTGTGTGGGACCCGTATCCCAGTGAGGGTCAGTGTGTGGGACCCATACCCCAGTGACAGTCAGTGTGTGTGGGACCCGTACCCCAGTGAGGGTCAGTGTGTGTGGGACCCGTACCCCAGTGAGAGTCAGTGTGTGTGGGACCCGTATCCCAGTGAGGGTCAGTGTGTGGGACCCATACCCCAGTGACAGTCAGTGTGTGGGACCCGTACCCCAGTGACAGTCAGTGTGTGTGGGACCCGTACCCCAGTGAGAGTCAGTGTGTGTGGGACCCGTATCCCAGTGAGGGTCAGTGTGTGGGACCCGTACCCCAGTGAGAGTCAGTGTGTGTGGGACCCGTATCCCAGTGAGGGTCAGTGTGTGGGACCCGTACCCCAGTGAGGGTCAGTGTGTGGGACCCATACCCCAGTGAGGGTCAGTGTGTGTGGGACCCGTACCCCAGTGACAGTCAGTGTGTGTGGGACCCGTACCCCAGTGAGAGTCAGTGTGTGTGGACCCGTACCCCAGTGAGAGTCAGTGTGTGTGGGACCCGTACCCCAGTGAGAGTCAGTGTGTGTGTGGGACCCGTACCCCAGTGAGGGTCAGTGTGTGGGACCCATACCCCAGTGACAGTCAGTGTGTGTGGGACCCGTACCCCAGTGAGGGTCAGTGTGTGGGACCCATACCCCAGTGACAGTCAGTGTGTGTGGGACCCGTACCCCAGTGAGGGTCAGTGTGTGTGGGACCCGTACCCCAGTGAGAGTCAGTGTGTGTGGACCCGTACCCCAGTGAGAGTCAGTGTGTGGGGGACCCGTATCCCAGTGAGGGTCAGTGTGTGGGACCCGTACCCCAGTGAGGGTCAGTGTGTGGGACCCGTACCCCAGTGAGAATCAGTGTGTGTGGGACCCGTACCCCAGTGAGAGTCAGTGTGTGTGGGACCCGTACCCCAGTGAGGGTCAGTGTGTGTGGGACCCGTACCCCAGTGAGAGTCAGTGTGTGTGGGACCTGTACCCCAGTGAGAGTCAGCGTGAGTGGGACCCGTACCCCAATGAGAGTCAGTGTGTGTGGGACCCGTACCCCAGTGAGAGTCAGTGTGTGTGGGACCCGTACCCCAGTGAGAGTCAGGGTGTGTGGAACCTGTACCCCAGTGAGAGTCAGTGTGTGTGGGACCCGTACCCCAGTGAGAGTCAGTGTGTGTGGGGCCCGTACCCCAGCGAGAGTCAGTGTGTGTGGGGCCCGTACCCCAGCGAAAGTCAGTGTGTGTGGGACCTGTACCCCAGTGAGAGTCAGCGTGAGTGGGACCCGTACCCCAATGAGAGTCAGTGTGTGTGGGACCCGTACCCCAGTGAGAGTCAGTGTGTGTGGGACCCGTATCCCAGTGAGAGTCAGTGTGTGTGGGACCCGTATCCCAGTGAGAGTCAGTGTGTGTGGGACCCGTATCCCAGTGACAGTCAGTGTGTGTGGGACCCGTATCCCAGTGACAGTCAGTGTGTGTGGGACCCGTACCCCAGCGAGAGTCAGTGTGTGTGGAACCCGTACCCCAGTGAGAGTCAGTGTGTGTGGAACCCGTACCCCAGTGAGAGTCAGTGTGTGTGGGACCCGTACCCCAGTGAGAGTCAGTGTGTGTGGGACCCGTACCCCAGTGAGAGTCAGTGTGTGTGGGACCCGTACCCCAGTGAGAGTCAGTGTGTGTGGGACCCGAACCCCAGTGACAGTCAGTGTGTGTGGGACCCGTACCCCAGTGAGAGTCAGTGTGTGTAGGACCCGTACCCCAGTGAGAGTCAGTGTGTGTGGGACCCGTATCCCAGTGACAGTCAGTGTGTGTGGGACCCGTACCCCAGCGAGAGTCAGTGTGGGTGGAACCCGTACCCCAGTGAGAGTCAGTGTGTGTGGAACCCGTACCCCAGTGAGAGTCAGTGTGTGTGGGACCCGTACCCCAGTGAGAGTCAGTGTGTTTGGGACCCGTACCCCAGTGAGAGTCAGTGTGTGTGGGACCCGTACCCCAGTGAGAGTCAGTGTGTTTGGGACCCGTACCCCAGTGAGAGTCAGTGTGTGTGGGACCCGTACCCCAGTGAGAGTCAGTGTGTGTGGGACCCGAACCCCAGTGAGAGTCAGTGTGTGTAGGACCCGAACCCCAGTGACAGTCAGTGTGTGTGGGACCCGTACCCCAGTAACAGTCAGTGTGTGTGGGACCCGTACCCCAGGGAGAGTCAGTGTGTGTGGGACCCGTACCCCAGTGAGAGTCAGTGTGTGTGGGTCCCGTACCCCAGTGAGAGTCAGTGTGTGTGGGACCCGTACCCCAGTGAGGGTCAGTGTGTGTGGGACCCGTACCCCAGTGAGAGTCAGTGTGTGTGGGTCCCGTACCCCAGTGAGAGTCAGTGTGTGTGGGACCCGTACCCCAGTGAGAGTCAGTGTGTGTGGGACCCGTACCCCAGTGAGAGTCAGTGTGTGTGGGTCCCGTACCCCAGTGAGAGTCAGTTCAAGGAGGTCGGCTGTGGGATTAAATGGAAGAATGGAGGACCCTGTTCTGTCCCTGCCCTCTCCCCTCCTCACCTTTGCTGTCGTGTAATCCACCACTTTTTTGGTTGTTAGGTCACATTTGTTTCCCACTAATAACTTGTTGACGTTTTCGCTAGCGTAACGATCAATCTCCTGGAGCCACTGCTTTACATTATTGTAGGACTCCTGTGTTGGGAGAGAACAGGGTTACAACATGGAACAGAGACTGGCCCTTCCTACGGCCCCGAGCCTGGCCCCTCCTTCGGCCCCGAGACTGGCCCCTCCTTCGGCCCCGAGACTGGCCCCTCCTTCGGCCCCGAGACTGGCCCCTCCTTCGGCCCCGAGACTGGCCCCTCCTTCGGCCCCGAAACTGGCCCCTCCTTCGGCCCCGAAACTGGCCCCTCCTTCGGCCCCGAAACTGGCCCCTCCTTCGGCCCCGAAACTGGCCCCTCCTTCGGCCCCGAAACTGGCCCCTCCTTCGGCCCCGAAACTGGCCCCTCCTTCGGCCATGCCTTCACTGCTGAAACCCTCATCAACATCAGATTCCCCATGTACACTGATGGCACCCAGCTCTTCTCCCACCTCCCCTCACCTCCACCCCCAGCTGTCCCTCATTCCCTTCCCCAGCTCTCCCTCACCATCACCTCTCTCATCCCCTCCAATGCCCATGTGATCTGTCTGACTCCTTATCTGACATCCAGTACCGGATGCGCAGAAACCTTCTCCAACTAAATATGGGGAAGACTGAAGTCACTGTCCACTGACCCTGCCACTACCTGCTCCCTTCTATTATTAAAGAAGTCTTAACAACACACTGATAAACACATATGAACATAGGAATTAGGAGCTGGAGTAGGCAGCAGTATGATCAAAGTCACCGTGGTTTTACTAAAGGGAGATCCTGTTTGACAAATTTATTCAACATTTTTGAGGATGTAACTAGTAGGGTAGATAAAGGAGAACCAGTAGATGTAGTATACCTGGATTTTCAAAAGGCATTCGACAAGGAGTCACACAGAAGTATAATAGACAAGGGCTCATGGAGTTGGGGGTAATATATTAGCGTGGATAGAGGATTGGTTAATGGACAGCAAGCAGAGTAGGGGTAAAAGGGGCATTTTCAAGTTGTCAGGCAGTGAATAGTGGAGTTCCACAAGGATCAGTGCTGGGGCCTCAGCTATTTACAATTTATATTAATGACTTAGATGAAGAGTCAGAGAGTAACGTATCTAAAATATAAGCAACTGTGGATGCTAGAAAGTGCTGGAAACACTCAGCAGGTCAGGCAGCATCTGTGGAGAGCGAGGCAGTGTTAACATTTCAGGTTTCATCGGAACAGGTTTCATCAGAGTAATGTATCTTAAGTTTGCTGATGATACAAAGGCAGGTGGAAAGGTAAGCTGAGGGGAAGGGCACAGAGAGGCTACAAAGAGATATATACAGATGAAGTGAGTGGGCAACGAGATGGCAGGTGCAGTATAATGTTGGGAAGTGTAAAGATATTTTTGGAAAGGTGTGCGACTTGTAAATGTTGATGTTCAGACGGACTTGGGTGTGCTTGTACAAAGTTAGCACGCAGGGACAGCAAGCAATTAGGAAGGCAAATGGTATGTTGGCCTTCATTGCAAGGGGATTGGTGTACAGGAATAAGGAAGTATTGCTACAATTGTACAGGGTATCCTCACTGGATACGGGCGAGGTGCCAGAGGATTGGAGGTCAGTGAACTTTATACCATTGTTTAAAAAGGATGCGAGGTTTAGGCCAAATAATTATAGGCCGGTCAGTCTGACCTCGGTGGCGGGTAAATTATGAGAATCTATTCTGAGGGACAGGATAAACTGCCACTTAGAAAGGCATGGATTAATCAGAGACAGCCAGCATGGATTTGTTAAGGGAAGGACATGTCTTACTAGGGCAACACAATGGCGCAGTGGTTAGCACCGCAGCCTCACAGCTCCAGCGACCCGGGTTCAATTCTGGGTACTGCCTGTGTGGAGTTTGCAAGTTCTCCCTGTGTCTGCGTGGGTTTCCACCGGGTGCTCTGGTTTCCTCCCACAGCCAAAGACTTGCAGGTTGATAGGTAAATTGGCCATTGTAAATTGCCCCTAGTGTAGGTAGGTGGTAGGAGAATGGTGGGGATGTGGTAGAGAATATGGGATTAATGTAGGATTAGGATAAATGGGTGGTTGTTGGTTGGCACAGACTCAGTGGGCCGAAGGGCCTGTTTCAGTGCTGTATCTCAAAATAAAAATAAATAAAACTTAATTGAATTCTTTGAGGAAGTAACAAGAAGGATTGATGAGGGTAGTGCAGTGGATGTGGTCTACATGGATTTTAGTAAGGCATTTGACAAGGTCCTACATGGCAGACTGGTCAATAAAATGAAAGGGGAATGTGACAGAAAGCAAAGGGTAGTAGTCGATGGATGTTTTTGTGAATGGAAAGTGGTTTCCAGTGGAGTTCCACAGGGCTCAGTGTTGGGTCCCTTGCTGTTTGTTGTATATATGAATGATTTGGACTTAAATCTGGGAGGCATGATTGGGAAATTTGCTGAGGACACAAAATCTGGCCGTGTAGTTGATAGTGAAGAGGAAAGCTGTAGACTCCAGAATGATATCAGTGGTTTGGTTGAATGGGCAGGAAAGTGGCAAATGGAATTCAATCCAGAGAAGTGTGAGGTAATGCGTTTGGGGAGGGCAAATAAAGCAAGGGAATACACAATAAACAGGAGGATATTGAGAGGGGTAGAAGAAGTGAGAGACCTTGGACTGCATGTCCACAGGTCCCTGAAGGTGACAGGACAGGTAGGTAGAGTGGTGAGGAAGGCATATGGAATGCTTTCCTTTACTGGCCGAGGTATAGAATACAAAAGCAGGATGTGATGCTGGAACTGTACAAAACGCTTGTTAAACCACAGCTGGAGTATTGTGTACAGTTCTGGTCACCACATTACAGAAAGGACATACTTGCTCTGGAGAGAGTACAGAGGAGATTTACAAGAATGTTGCCAGGGCTTGAAAGTTGCAGCTGTGAGGAAAGATTGGATAGGCTCGGGTTGTTTTCCTTAGAACAGAGGAAGCTGAGGGGTGACTTAATTGAGGTGTCCAAAATTATGCGGGGCCTAGATAGAGTAGACAGGAAGGACCTGTTTCCCCCAGCGGAGAGGTCAATTATCAGGGAGCACAGATTTAAGGTGATTGGTAGAAGGATTAGAGAGGACATGAGGTAAAACTTTTTCACCCGGAGGGTGGTGGGTGTCTGGAATTCACTGCCCAGATCGGTGGTGGAGGCAGAAATCCTCAATTCTGGACATGCACCTGAAGTGCTGTAACCTGCAAGGCTACGGACCAGGTGCTGGAAGGTGAAATCAGATTGGGTGGCTAGTTTTTTCGGCCGGCACGGACACGATGGGCTGAATGGCCTCCTTCTGTGCTGTAATTTTCCTAGGGTTTTGATGAGAACACATCTGGAATACTGTGTGCAGTTTTGGTCTCCACATTTAAGAAAGGATATACTTGCATTGGAGACAGTGCAGTGAAGGTTCACAAGATTGGTCCCTGTGATGAGGGGGTTGTCCTACGATGAGAGACTAAGTAACTTGGGTCTGTATTCTCTGGAGTTTAGAAGAATGAGAGGTGATCTCATTGAAACATATACGATTCTAAAGGGGCTGGATAGGGTAGACACTGAGATTGTTTCCACTGGTCGGGGAATCTAAAACACGGGGGCGCAGTCTCAGGATAAGGGACTGATCATTCAGAACTGATGAGGAAAAATTACTTCACTCAAAGGGTTGTAAATCTTTGGAATTCTCGATCCCAGAGGGTTGTGGATGCTCCATCATTGAATATATTTAAGGTTGGGATAGACAGATTTTTGGTGTCTCAGGGAATCAAGGTATAAGGGGAGCAGCGGGAAAGTGGGATTGAAGCCACGATGGTATTGAATGGCGGAGCAGGCTCGAGGGGCCTCATTTGCATCCCACTGTCCCTTCACTCCACCAAGATTCTATCTAAAAAGAGCTGACGGAGGGGACTACAAGCCCAGATGCAGCGGATGGGAGGGTTAGGGGACTGGAAGGATGAAGTTTGATGGAGAGTTAGGAGACTGGAGAGATGGTCTTCGATGGAGAGATAGGGGACTGGAGAGATGGTCTTCGATGGAGAGATAGGGGACTGGAGAGATGGTCTTCGATGGAGAGATAGGGGACTGGAGGGATGGTCTTCGATGGAGAGTTAAGGGACTGGAGGGATGGTCTTCGATGGAGAGTTAAGGGACTGGAGGGATGGTCTTCGATGGAGAGTTAAGGGACTGGAGGGATGGTCTTCGATGGAGAGTTAAGGGACTGGAGGGATGGTCTTCGATGGAGAGTTAAGGGACTGGAGGGATGGTCTTCGATGGAGAGTTAAGGGACTGGAGGGATGGTCTTCGATGGAGAGTTAAGGGACTGGAGGGATGGTCTTCGATGGAGAGTTAAGGGACTGGAGGGATGGTCTTCGATGGAGAGTTAAGGGACTGGAGGGATGGTCTTCGATGGAGAGTTAAGGGACTGGAGGGATGGTCTTCGATGGAGAGTTAAGGGACTGGAGGGATGGTCTTCGATGGAGAGTTAAGGGACTGGAGGGATGGTCTTCGATGGAGAGTTAAGGGACTGGAGGGATGGGCTTCGATGGAGAGTTAAGGGACTGGAGGGATGGTCTTCGATGGAGTTAAGGTCTTCGATGGAGAGTTAAGGGACTGGAGGGATGGTCTTCGATGGAGAGTTAAGGGACTGGAGGGATGGTCTTCGATGGAGAGTTAAGGGACTGGAGGGATGGTCTTCGATGGAGAGATAGGGGACTGGAGGGATGGTCTTCGATGGAGAGTTAAGGGACTGGAGGGATGGTCTTCGATGGAGAGTTAAGGGACTGGAGGGATGGTCTTCGATGGAGAGTTAAGGGACTGGAGGGATGGTCTTCGATGGAGGGATAGGGGACTGGAGGGATGGTCTTCGATGGAGAGTTAAGGGACTGGAGGGATGGTCTTCGATGGAGAGTTAAGGGACTGGAGGGATGGTCTTCGATGGAGAGATAGGGGACTGGAGGGATGGTCTTCGATGGAGAGCTAGGAGATTGGAGGGATGGTCTTCGATGGAGAGCTAGGAG
Organism: Heterodontus francisci; assembly: GCF_036365525.1. Classification (NCBI taxonomy): domain Eukaryota; kingdom Metazoa; phylum Chordata; class Chondrichthyes; order Heterodontiformes; family Heterodontidae; genus Heterodontus; species Heterodontus francisci. The sequence goes on from NC_090414.1 coordinate 24,945,596, forward strand.
ATTGGAGGGATGGTCTTCGATGGAGAGCTAGGAGATTGGAGGGATGGTCTTCGATGGAGAGATAGGAGACTGGAGGGATGGTCTTCGATGGAGAGATAGGAGACTGGAGGGATGGTCTTCGATGGAGTGATAGGAGATTGGAGGGATGGTCTTCGATGGAGAGATAGGAGACTGAAGGGATGGTCTTCGATGGAGAGGTAAGGGACTGAAGCGATGGTCTTCGATGGAGAGATAGGAGACTGAAGGGATGGTCTTGAATGGTGAGATAGGAGACTGAAGGGATGGTCTTGAATGGTGAGATAGGAGACTGAAGGGATGGTCTTCGATGGAGAGATAGGAGACTGGAGGGATGGTCTTCGATGGAGAGTTAAGGGACTGGAGGGCTGGTCTTCGATGGAGAGATAGGAGACTGAAGGGATGGTCTTCGATGGAGAGATAGTAGACTGAAGGGATGGTCTTCGATGGAGAGATAGGAGACTGGAGGGATGGTCTTCGATGGAGAGCTAGGAGATTGGAGGGATGGTCTTCGATGGAGAGTTAAGGGACTGGAGGGATGGTCTTCGATGGAGAGCTAGGAGATTGGAGGGATGGTCTTCGATGGAGAGATAGGAGACTGAAGACATGGTCTTCGATGGAGAGATGGGAGACTGAAGGGATGATCTTCGATGGAGAGATAGGAGACTGGAGGGATGGTCTTCGATGGAGAGTTAAGGGACTGGAGGGATGGTCTTCGATGGAGAGTTAAGGGACTGGAGGGATGGTCTTCGATGGAGAGATAGGAGATTGGAGGGATGGTCTTCGATGGAGAGATAGGAGACTGGAGGGATGGTCTTCGATGGAGAGATAGGAGACTGGAGGGATGGTCTTCGATGGAGAGATAGGAGACTGGAGGGATGGTCTTCGATGGAGAGATAGGAGATTGGAGGGATGGTCTTCGATGGAGAGATAGGAGACTGGAGGGATGGTCTTCGATGGAGAGATAGGCGACTGGAGGGATGGTCTTCGATGGCGAGCTAGGAGACTGGAGGGATGGTCTTCGATGGAGAGATAGGAGACTGGAGGGATGGTCTTCGATGGAGAGATAGGAGACTGGAGGGATGGTCTTCGATGGAGAGATAGGAGATTGGAGGGATGGTCTTCGATGGAGAGATAGGAGACTGAAGGGATGGTCTTCGATGGAGAGATAGGAGACTGAAGGGATGGTCTTCGATGGAGAGATAGGAGATTGGAGGGATGGTCTTCGATGGAGATAGGAGACTGAAGGGATGGTCTTCGATGGAGAGATAGGAGACTGAAGGGATGGTCTTCGATGGAGAGATAGGAGATTGGAGGGATGGTCTTCGAAGGAGAGCTTGGAGATTGGAGGGATCGTCTTCGATGGAGAGATAGGAGACTGGAAGGATGGTCTTCGATGAAGAGATAGGAGACTGGAAGGATGGTCTTCGATGGAGAGATCGGAGATTGGAGGGATGGTCTTCGATGGAGAGATAGGAGATTGGAGGGATGGTCTTCGATGGAGAGCTAGGAGATTGGAGGGATGGTCTTCGATGGAGAGCTAGGAGATTGGAGGGATGGTCTTCGATGGAGAGCTAGGAGATTGGAGGGATGGTCTTCGATGGAGAGATAGGAGACTGGAGGGATGGTCTTCGATGGAGAGTTAAGGGACTGAAGGGATGGTCTTCGATGGAGAGATAGGAGACTGAAGGGCTGGTCTTCGATGGAGAGATAGGAGACTGAAGGGCTGGTCTTCGATGGAGAGATAGAAGACTGGAGGGATGGTCTTCGATGGAGAGATAGGAGATTGGAGGGATGGTCTTCGATGGAGAGTAAAGGGACTGAAGGGATGGTCTTCGATGGAGAGTTAAGGGACTGGAGGGATGGTCTTCGATGGAGAGTTAAGGGACTGAAGGGATGGTCTTCGATGGAGAGATAGGAGACTGAAGGGCTGGTCTTCGATGGAGAGATAGGAGACTGAAGGGCTGGTCTTCGATGGAGATATAGAAGACTGGAGGGATGGTCTTCGATGGAGAGATAGGAGATTGGAGGGATGGTCTTCGATGGAGAGTAAAGGGACTGAAGGGATGGTCTTCGATGGAGAGATGGGAGACTGAAGGGATGGTCTTCGATGGAGAGATAGGAGACTGAAGGGATGGTCTTCGATGGAGAGATAGGAGATTGGAGGGATGGTCTTCGATGGAGAGTTAAGGGACTGGAGGGATGGTCTTCGATGGAGAGCTAGGAGATTGGAGGGATGGTCTTCGATGGAGAGATAGGAGACTGGAGGGATGGTCTTCGATGGAGAGTTAAGGGACTGGAGGGATGGTCTTCGATGGAGAGTTAAGGGACTGGAGGGATGGGCTTCGATGGAGAGTTAAGGGACTGGAGGGATGGGCTTCGATGGAGAGTTAAGGGACTGGAGGGATGGGCTTCGATGGAGAGTTAAGGGACTGGAGGGATGGTCTTCGATGGAGAGTTAAGGGACTGGAGGGATGGTCTTCGATGGAGAGTTAAGGGACTGGAGGGATGGTCTTCGATGGAGAGTTAAGGGACTGGAGGGATGGTCTTCGATGGAGAGTTAAGGGACTGGAGGGATGGTCTTCGATGGAGAGTTAAGGGACTGGAGGGATGGTCTTCGATGGAGAGTTAAGGGACTGGAGGGATGGTCTTCGATGGAGAGATAGGGGACTGGAGGGATGGTCTTCGTTGGAGAGATAGGGGACTGGAGGGATGGTCTTCGATGGAGAGTTAAGGGACTGGAGGGATGGTCTTCGATGGAGAGTTAAGGGACTGGAGGGATGGTCTTCGATGGAGGGATAGGGGACTGGAGGGATGGTCTTCGATGGAGAGTTAAGGGACTGGAGGGATGGTCTTCGATGGAGAGTTAAGGGACTGGAGGGATGGTCTTCGATGGAGAGTTAAGGGACTGGAGGGATGGTCTTCGATGGAGAGTTAAGGGACTGGAGGGATGGGCTTCGATGGAGAGTTAAGGGACTGGAGGGATGGTCTTCGATGGAGAGTTAAGGGACTGGAGGGATGGTCTTCGATGGAGAGTTAAGGGACTGGAGGGATGGTCTTCGATGGAGAGTTAAGGGACTGGAGGGATGGTCTTCGATGGAGAGTTAAGGGACTGGAGGGATGGTCTTCGATGGAGAGTTAAGGGACTGGAGGGATGGTCTTCGATGGAGAGTTAAGGGACTGGAGGGATGGTCTTCGATGGAGAGATAGGGGACTGGAGGGATGGTCTTCGATGGAGAGATAGGAGATTGGAGGGATGGTCTTCGATGGAGAGATAGGAGACTGGAGGGATGGTCTTCGATGGAGAGATAGGAGACTGGAGGGATGGTCTTCGATGGAGAGATAGGAGATTGGAGGGATGGTCTTCAATGGAGAGATAGGAGACTGGAGGGATGGTCTTCGATGGAGAGATAGGCGACTGGCGGGATGGTCTTCGATGGCGAGCTAGGAGACTGGAGGGATGGTCTTCGATGGAGAGATAGGAGACTGGAGGGATGGTCTTCGATGGAGAGATAGGAGACTGAAGGGATGGTCTTCGATGGAGAGATAGGAGACTGAAGGGATGGTCTTCGATGGAGAGATAGGAGACTGAAGGGATGGTCTTCGATGGAGAGATAGGAGATTGGAGGGATGGTCTTCAATGGAGAGCTAGGAGACTGAAGGGATGGTCTTCGATGGAGAGATAGGAGACTGAAGGGATGGTCTTCGATGGAGAGATAGGAGATTGAAGGGATGGTCTTCGAAGGAGAGCTTGGAGATTGGAGGGATCGTCTTCGATGGAGAGATAGGAGACTGGAAGGATGGTCTTCGATAGAGAGATAGGAGACTGGAAGGATGGTCTTCGATGGAGAGATCGGAGACTGGAGGGATGATCTTCGATGGAGAGATAGGAGACTGGAGGGATGGTCTTCGATGGAGGGATAGGAGACTGAAGGGATGATCTTCGATGGAGAGATAGGAGATTGGAGGGATGGTCTTCGATGGAGAGATCGGAGACTGGAGGGATGATCTTCGATGGAGAGATAGGAGATTGGAGGGATGATCTTCGATGGAGAGATAGGAGATTGGAGGGATGGTCTTCGATGGAGAGCTAGGAGATTGGAGGGATGGTGTTCGATGGAGAGCTAGGAGATTGGAGGGATGGTCTTCGATGGAGAGCTAGGAGATTGGAGGGATGGTCTTCGATGGAGAGATAGGAGACTGAAGGGATGGTCTTCGATGGAGAGTTAAGGGACTGAAGGGCTGGTCTTCGATGGAGAGATAGGAGACTGAAGGGATGGTCTTCGATGGAGAGATAGGAGATTGGAGGGATGGTCTTCGATGGAGAGTTAAGGGACTGGAGGGATGGTCTTCGATGGAGAGCTAGGAGATTGGAGGGATGGTCTTCGATGGAGAGATAGGAGACTGGAGGGATGGTCTTCGATGGAGAGTTAAGGGACTGGAGGGATGGTCTTCGATGGAGAGTTAAGGGACTGGAGGGATGGTCTTCGATGGAGAGTTAAGGGACTGGAGGGATGGGCTTCGATGGAGAGTTAAGGGACTGGAGGGATGGTCTTCGATGGAGAGTTAAGGGACTGGAGGGATGGTCTTCGATGGAGAGTTAAGGGACTGGAGGGATGGGCTTCGATGGAGAGTTAAGGGACTGGAGGGATGGGCTTCGATGGAGAGTTAAGGGACTGGAGGGATGGTCTTCGATGGAGAGTTAAGGGACTGGAGGGATGGTCTTCGATGGAGAGTTAAGGGACTGGAGGGATGGTCTTCGATGGAGAGTTAAGGGACTGGAGGGATGGTCTTCGATGGAGAGTTAAGGGACTGGAGGGATGGTCTTCGATGGAGAGATAGGGGACTGAAGGGATGGTCTTCAATGGAGAGTTAAGGGACTGGAGGGATGGTCTTCGATGGAGAGTTAAGGGACTGGAGGGATGGTCTTCGATGGAGGGATAGGGGACTGGAGGGATGGTCTTCGATGGAGAGTTAAGGGACTGGAGGGATGGTCTTCGATGGAGAGTTAAGGGACTGGAGGGATGGTCTTCGATGGAGAGTTAAGGGACTGGAGGGATGGTCTTCGATGGAGAGTTAAGGGACTGGAGGGATGGTCTTCGATGGAGAGTTAAGGGACTGGAGGGATGGTCTTCAATGGAGAGCTAGGAGATTGGAGGGATGGTCTTCGATGGAGAGATAGGAGACTGGAGGGATGGTCTTCGATGGAGAGATAGGAGACTGGAGGGATGGTCTTCGATGGAGAGCTAGGAGACTGGAGGGATGGTCTTCGATGGAGAGATAGGAGACTGGAGGGATGGTCTTCGATGGAGAGCTAGGAGACTGGAGGGATGGTCTTCGATGGAGAGATAGGAGACTGAAGGGATGGTCTTCGATGGAGAGATAGGAGACTGAAGGGATGGTCTTCGATGGAGAGATAGGAGACTGAAGGGATGGTCTTCGATGGAGAGATCGGAGACTGAAGGGATGGTCTTCGATGGATAGGAGATTGGAGGGATGGTCTTCGATGGAGAGCTAGGAGATTGGAGGGATGGTCTTCGATGGAGAGCTTGGAGATTGGAGGGATCGTCTTCGATGGAGAGATAGGAGACTGGAAGGATGGTCTTCGATGGAGAGATAGGAGACTGGAAGGATGGTCTTCGATGGAGAGATAGGAGACTGGAGGGATGATCTTCGATGGAGAGATAGGAGACTGGAGGGATGGTCTTCGATGGAGAGATAGGAGACTGAAGGGATGGTCTTCGATGGAGAGTTAAGGGACTGGAGGAATGGTCTTCGATGGAGAGCTAGGAGATTGGAGGGATGGTCTTCGATGGAGAGCTAGGAGATTGGAGGGATGGTCTTCGATGGAGAGCTAGGAGATTGGAGGGATGGTGTTCGATGGAGAGATAGGAGACTGAAGGGATGGTCTTCGATGGAGAGTTAAGGGACTGAAGGGATGGTCTTCGATGGAGAGATAGGAGACTGAAGGGATGGTCTTCGATGGAGAGATGGGAGACTGAAGGGATGGTCTTCGATGGAGAGATAGGAGACTGAAGGGATGGTCTTCGATGGAGAGATAAGGGACTGAAGGGATGGTCTTCGATGGAGAGCTAGGAGATTGGAGGGATGGTCTTCGATGGAGAGCGAGGAGATTGGAGGGATGGTCTTCGATGGAGAGCTAGGAGATTGGAGGGATGGTCTTCGATGGAGAGATAGGAGACTGAAGGGATGGTCTTCGATGGAGAGATAGGAGACTGGAAGGATGGTCTTCGATGGAGAGATAGGAGACTGGAAGGATGGTCTTCGATGGAGAGATAGGAGACTGGAGGGATGATCTTCGATGGAGAGATAGGAGACTGGAGGGATGGTCTTCGATGGAGAGATAGGAGACTGAAGGCATGGTCTTCGATGGAGAGATAGGAGACTGAAGGGATGGTCTTCGATGGAGAGTTAAGGGACTGGAGGGATGGTCTTCGATGGAGAGCTAGGAGATTGGAGGGATGGTCTTCGATGGAGAGCTAGGAGATTGGAGGGATGGTCTTCGATGGAGAGCTAGGAGATTGGAGGGATGGTCTTCGATGGAGAGCTAGGAGATTGGAGGGATGGTCTTCGATGGAGAGCTAGGAGATTGGAGGGATGGTCTTCGATGGAGAGATAGGAGACTGAAGGCATGGTCTTCGATGGAGAGATAGGAGACTGAAGGGATGGTCTTCGATGGAGAGATGGGAGACTGAAGGGATGGTCTTCGATGGAGAGATAGGAGACTGAAGGGATGGTCTTCGATGGAGAGATAGGAGATTGGAGGGATGGTCTTCGATGCAGAGATAAGGGACTGAAGGGATGGTCTTCGATGGAGAGATGGGAGACTGAAGGGATGGTCTTCGATGGAGAGATGGGAGACTGAAGGTATGGTCTTCGATGGAGAGATGGGAGACTGAAGGGATGGTCTTCGATGGAGAGATTGGAGATTGGAGGGATGGTCTTCGATGGAGAGATAGGAGACTGAAGGGATGGTCTTCGATGGAGAGTTAAGTGACTGGAGGGATGGTCTTCGATGGAGAGCTAGGAAATAGGAGGGATGGCCTTCGATGGAGAGATAGGAGACTGAAGGGATGGTCTTCGATGGAGAGATAGGAGACTGAAGGGATGGTCTTCGATGGAGAGATAGGAGATTGGAGGGATGGTCTTCGATGGAGAGATAGGAGACTGGAGGGATGGTCTTCGATGGAGAGATAGGAGATTGGAGGGATGGTCTTCGATGGAGAGATGGGAGACTGAAGGGATGGTCTTCGATGGAGAGATGGGAGACTGAAGGGATGGTCTTCGATGGAGAGATGGGAGACTGAAGGGATGGTCTTCGATGGAGAGATAGGAGATTGGAGGGATGGTCTTCGATGGAGAGATAGGAGATTGGAGGGATGGTCTTCGATGGAGAGATAGGAGACTGAAGGGATGGTCTTCGATGGAGAGATAGGAGACTGAAGGGATGGTCTTCGATGGAGAGATAGGAGATTGGAGGGATGGTCTTCGATGGAGAGTTAAGGGACTGGAGGGATGGTCTTCGATGGAGAGATCGGAGATTGGAGGGATGGTCTTCGATGGAGAGTTAAGGGACTGGAGGGATGGTCTTCGATGGAGAGTTAAGGGACTGGAGGGATGGTCTTCGATGGAGAGATAGGAGACTGGAGGGATGGCCTTCGATGGAGAATTAGGAGACTGGAGGGATGGTCTTCGATGGAGAGATAGGAGACTGAAGGGATGGTCTTCGATGGAGAGTTAAGGGACTGGAGGGATGGTCTTCGATGGAGAGATAGGAGACTGGAGGGATGGCCTTCGATGGAGAATTAGGAGACTGGAGGGATGGTCTTCGATGGAGAGTTAAGGGACTGAAGGGATGGTCTTCGATGGAGAGATAGGAGACTGAAGGGATGGTCTTCGATGGAGAGCTAGGAGATTGGAGGGATGGTCTTCGATGGAGAGCTAGGAGATTGAAGGGATGGTCTTCGATGGAGAGACAGGAGACTGGAGGGATGGTCTTCGATGGAGAGATAGGAGACTGGAGGGATGGTCTTCGATGGAGAGATAGGAGATTGGAGGGATGGTCTTCGATGGAGAGATAGCAGACTGAAGGGATGGTCTTCGATGGAAAGATAGGAGACTGGAGGGATGGTCTTCGATGGAGAGTTAAGGGACTGAAGGGATGGTCTTCGATGGAGAGATAGGAGACTGAAGGGATGGTCTTCGATGGAGAGATAGGAGACTGGAGGGATGGTCTTCGATGGAGAGATAGGAGACTGAAGGGATGGTCTTCGATGGAGAGATAGGAGATTGGAGGGATGGTCTTCGATGGAGAGATAGGAGACTGGAGGGATGGTCTTCGATGGAGAGCTAGGAGATTGGAGGGAAGGTCTTCGATGGAGAGATAGGAGACTGAAGGGATGGTCTTCGATGGAGAGATAGGTGATTGGAGGGATGGTCTTCGATGGAGAGATAGGAGACTGAAGGGATGGTCTTCGATGGAGAGTTAAGGGACTGGAGGGATGGTCTTCGATGGAGAGTTAAGGGACTGGAGGGATGGTGTTCGATGGAGAGATAAGAGACTGGAGGAATGGGGCTTGATGGAGAGTTAAGGGACTGGAGGGATGGTCTTCGATGGAGAGATAAGGGACTGGAGGGATGGTCTTCGATGGAGAGTTAAGGGACTGGAGGGATGGTCTTCGATGCAGAGTTAAGGGACTGGAGATATGGTCTTCGATGGAGAGATAGGAGACTGGAGGAATGGGGCTTGATGGAGAGTTAAGGGACTGGAGGGATGGTCTTCAATGGAGAGATAGGGGACTGGAGGGATGGTCTTCGATGGAGAGATAGGGGACTGGTGGGATTTGATTTGATGGATGAAGAGGCTCCACGTTCTCCATTTGCCTCACCTGATCTGTGACATCATATACAACGATAATCCCATGGGCTCCTCTGTAGTAACTTGATGTGATTGTTCGAAACCGTTCCTGACCTGCTGTGTCCCACTGACAAAAAGAACAAACCAGTCAGAGGAAAAAGGCCGAGATGTCAGGATTCCAACAAGCCGGGTCTGAGCATCCCTCAGTGTGATATCGAGGTAAACAGCAGGAGCTACTCCAGTACGATATGTGACTCAGTCAAAGCAGCAGTCAGGATAAAACAATGGACTCTGTGTCCTTCACACTGTGGTCAATGGAGAGTTAGGGGACTAGAGGGATGGGTTTCGATAGCAGCATCTGGGGACCAGAGGAATGACCTGCATGATTGGGATACCTGTTCACTCAGTAAACACTCACCATCTATGCTGTTAAATGGAGATTGCACCCTCAATTAAGGCTCGGATTCTGTTCTTCAGGAACAATCCTGGCCTCTGGGAGAGGAGGGGCAAAATGAGTGGCTGAATGGTCTTCTTGTGTTCCTGTAACTGAACAATGAACTCAGTTGCAGTTCCCAGGCAGCACTGGAAACAGGCTGAGTTTACAAGCAGACAAATGAAGAAGACGAGGCAGCCACAGCCCGTCAATCACCCGGGCAGACAGCTCCGCCTCCATGCAGGGCACACAGCTCCGCCTCCAACCAGGGCCCTGTCAATCACCCGGGCAGACAGCTCCGCCTCCAACCGGGGGCCCTGTCAATCACCTGGGCAGACAGCTCCGCCTCCAACCAGAGCCCTGTCAATCACCTGGGCAGACAGCTCCGCCTCCAACCAGGGCCCTGTCAATCATCCGGGCAGACAGCTCCGCCTCCAGCCAGGGCCCTGTCAATCACCCGGTCAGACAGCTCCGCCTCCTTTCCTGTGGCTTAAGGAGGATTTGGGGGGATGGGGAGGAGGCAGTCATTAGGAGTGGGAATGTGGGCAGAGGGGCTGAGGGACTGGGTGAGGTTGATCTGCGAGGGGTTAAGGACATGTTGGGCCTATTCATACAGGAGGTCCTTGCTGGAAACTCCTTCAAATCCCTCCCCCCCCACACCGTGACAAACCTCCCCCCCCAACCACACACCGTGACAAATCACCCCCCCCAACCCCACACCGTGACAAACCTCCCCCCCCAACCCCACACCGTGACAAACCTCCCCCCCCAACCACACTGCGTGACAAATAACCCCCCCCCCCCACCACACACCGTGACAAACCTCCCCCCCCCAACCACACTGCATGACAAATAACCCCCCCCCACCACACACTGTGACAAACCTCCCCCCCCAACCACACTGCGTGACAAATCACCCCCCCCAACCACACACCGTGACAAACCTCCCCCCCCAACCACACTGCGTGACAAATCACCCCCAACCCCACACTGTGACAAACCTCCCCCCCCAACCACACTGCGTGACAAATAACCCCCCCCCACCACACACTGTGACAAACCTCCCCCCCCCAACCACACTGCATGACAAATAACCCCCCCCCAACCACACACCGTGACAAACCTCCCCCCCCAACCACACTGCGTGACAAATCACCCCCCCCAACCACACACCGTGACAAACCTCCCCCCCCAACCACACTGCGTGACAAATCACCCCCCCCAACCACACACTGTGACAAACCTCCCCCCCCCAACCACACTGCGTGACAAATCACCCCCCCCAACCCCACACCGTGACAAACCTCCCCCCCCAACCCCACTGCGTGACAAATAACCCCCCCCCACCACACACTGTGACAAACCTCCCCCCCCCAACCACACTGCGTGACAAATAACCCCCCCCCACCACACACTGTGACAAACCTCCCCCCCCCAACCACACTGCGTGACAAATAACCCCCCCCACCACACACTGTGACAAACCTCCCCCCCCAACCACACTGCGTGACAAATCACCCCCCCCAACCCCACACCGTGACAAACCTCCCCCCCCAACCACACTGCGTGACAAACCTCCCCCCCCCAACCACACTGCGTGACAAATCACCCCCCCCAACCCCACACCGTGACAAACCTCCCCCCCCCAACCACACTGCGTGACAAATCACCCCCCCCCACCACACACCGTGACAAACCTCCCCCCCCCAACCACACTGCATGACAAATAACCCCCCCCCACCACACACTGTGACAAACCTCCCCCCCCCAACCACACTGCGTGACAAATAACCCCCCCCCCCACCACACACCGTGACAAACCTCCCCCCCCAACCACACACCGTGACAAACCTCCCCCCCCCAACCACACTGCATGACAAATAACCCCCCCCCACCACACACTGTGACAAACCTCCCCCCCCAACCCCACACCGTGACAAATCACCCCCCCCAACCCCACACCGTGACAAATCACCCCCCCCAACCCCACACCGTGACAAATCACCCCCCCCAACCCCACACCGTGACAAATCACCCCCCCCAACCCCACACTGTGACAAACCTCCCCCCCCAACCCCACACCGTGACAAATCACCCCCCCCAACCCCACACCGTGACAAATCACCCCCCCCAACCCCACACCGTGACAAACCTCCCCCCCCAACCCCACACTGTGACAAACCTCCCCCCCCAACCCCACACCGTGACAAACCTCCCCCCCCAACCCCACACCGTGACAAACCCCCCCCAACCCCACACCGTGACAAATCACCCCCCCCCAACCCCACACCGTGACAAACCTCCCCCCCCAACCCCACACCGTGACAAACCTCCCCCCCCAACCCCACACCGTGACAAACCTCCCCCCCCAACCCCACACTGTGACAAACCTCCCCCCCCAACCCCACACCGTGACAAACCTCCCCCCCCAACCCCACACCGTGACAAACCCCCCCCAACCCCACACCGTGACAAATCACCCCCCCCCAACCCCACACCGTGACAAACCCCCCCCAACCCCACACCGTGACAAATCACCCCCAACCCCACACCGTGACAAATCACCCCCCCCAACCCCACACCGTGACAAATCACCCCCCCCAACCCCACACCGTGACAAACCCCCCCCCCCCAACCACACACCGTGACAAATCACCCCCCCCAACCCCACACCGTGACAAATCACCCCCCCCAACCCCACACCGTGACAAACCCCCCCCCCCAACCACACTGCATGACAAATCACCCCCCCCAACCACACACCGTGACAAATCACCCCCCCCAACCACACACCGTGACAAATCACCCCCCCCCCACCACACTGCGTGACAAATCACCCCCCCCCACCACACTGCGTGACAAATCACCCCCCCCAACCACACACCGTGACAAACCTCCCCCCCCAACCCCACACCGTGACAAATCACCCCCCCCAACCACACTGCGTGACAAATCACCCCCCCCCACCACACACCGTGACAAACCCCCCCCCCCCAACCACACTGCATGACAAATAACCCCCCCCCACCACACACCATGACAAACCCCCCCCAACCCCACACCGTGACAAACCCCCCCCAACCCCACACCGTGACAAATCACCCCCCCACGCACACCGTGACAAACCACCCCCCCCAACCCCACACCGTGACAAACCCCCCCCAACCCCACACCGTGACAAATCACCCCCCCACGCACACCGTGACAAACCACCCCCCCCAACCCCACACCGTGACAAACCACCCCCCCCCACCCACACCGTGACAAATCACCCCCCCCCCACCCACACCGTGACAAACCACCCCCCCCAACCACACACCGTGACAAACCCCCCCCACGCACACCATGACAAACCACCCCCCACCCACACCGTGACAAACCCCCCCCCCAAGCACACCGTGACAAACCAGCCCCCCCACCCACACCGTGACAAACCCCCCCCCATGCACACCGTGACAAACCCCCCCCCAAGCACACCGTGACAAACCACCCCCCACCCACACCGTGACAAACCCCCCCCCCATGCACACCGTGACAAACCCCCCCCCCAACCACACCGTGACAAACCACCCCCCACCCACGCACACCGTGACAAACCACCTCCCGCCCACACCGTGACAAACCACCCCCCACGCACACCGTGACAAACCACCCCCCGCCCACACCGTGACAAACCTCCCCCCACGCACACCGTGACAAACCACCCCCCCCCCACCCACACCGTGACAAACCCCCCCACGCACACCGTGACAAACCACCCCCCGCCCACACCGTGACAAACCTCCCCCCACCCACACCGTGACAAACCAGCCCCCACCCACACCGTGACAAACCAGCCCCCACCCACACCGTGACAAACCAGCCCCCACCCACACTGTGACAAATCACCCCCCCCAACCACACCGTGACAAACCACCCCCCACCCACGCACACCGTGACAAACCACCCCCCACCCACCCACACCGTGACAAACCCCCCCACGCACACCGTGACAAACCTCCCCCCACCCACCCACACCGTGACAAATGCCCCCATGCACACCGTGACAAACCCCCCCCCACGCACACCGTGACAAATGCCCCCATGCACACCGTGACAAATCATCCCCCCCACCCACACCGTGACAAACCCCCCCCCACCCACACCGTGACAAATGCCCCCACGCACACCGTGACAAACCCCCCCCCCACGCACACCGTGACAAATGCCCCCACGCACACCGTGACAAATGCCCCCACGCACACCGTGACAAATGCCCCCACGCACACCGTGACAAATCATCCCCCCCACGCACACCGTGACAAACCCCCCCCATGCACACCGTGACAAATCATCCCCCCCACCCACACCGTGACAAACCCCCCCCACGCACACCGTGACAAATGCCCCCATGCACACCGTGACAAATCATCCCCCCCACCCACACCGTGACAAACCCCCCCCCCACGCACACCGTGACAAATGCCCCCATGCACACCGTGACAAACGCCCCCCCACCCACACCGTGACAAACCCCCCCCCCCACGCACACCGTGACAAATGCCCCCATGCACACCGTGACAAATCATCCCCCCCACCCACACCGTGACAAACCCCCCCCCCACGCACACCGTGACAAATGCCCCCATGCACACCGTGACAGACCCCCCCCCACGCACACCGTGACAGACCCCCCCCCACGCACACCGTGACAGACCCCCCCCCCAAACATACTGTGACAAACCCCCCCCCGCCACACATACTCTGACAAACCCCCCCACACATACTGTGACAAAGCGTCTCGCTGCCAGACTGAGCCATACTCACAATCTGTAGTTTGATGGTTTTACCATCTAACTCAATAGTTCTGATCTTGAAGTCAACCCCGATGGTGCTGATATAACTCTCTGTGTAAGTGTCATCCTAAAGAAGGAAAGAACTGAGTTAACCTTTTACACATAGGGCATCCACTCACACACATACAAAACATAAAGACGCACGCGCAAAAAAATGCACGAGCAAAAAAACGCACGCACGTAATGACACACGCACAAAAACATAAAGACACACATACATACACAGTTACACATATGTGACACACCATTGAGACAGAAAGGCACACAAAGAACCAGAGAGGAACTACAGCCTCCATCACTGATACTTATACCAATAAACTAGAGGAAACTCACACCCAACGCATTCAATATTGTGTAGAGGGAGCTTTACTCTGTATCTAAACCCTTTACATAAGGTGGCCTTTATACCCCAGGCACCTTTTCTTTTGCTTTAGGGGGTCTAAATTCCCCAATCCCCTTTTATATACATTGTAAATAAATAACTTTGTTAAAAACAGGTAAATAAAACAAAACTCAAATTAAAATGCCATTCTCGGCGTCGACAATGCACTCCAGTCCCTGCAGTGCCCACCGGTCGCGGAAGACCTCAAGCGTACCGGCGGACACCGCATGCTCCTTTTCCAGGGACAACCGGGCGCGAACGTAACCACGGAAGAGGGGCAGGCAATCATGGAGAACAGTCCCCTGACGGCCTGCAGCCTGGACCTGTGAATTGCCACCTTGGCCAGGCCCAGGAGCAGACCGACGAGGAGATCCCCCTCCCGGCCCGCGCCCCTCCGCACCGGGTGCCAAAAGATCAGGAGCGTGGGACTGAAGTGCAGCCAAAACTTGAGGAGCAGCCCCTTCAGATACTCAAAGAGGGGCTGCAACCTCACACACTCCGTATATATGTGGAACACGGACTCGTCCAGGCCACAGAAAGTACAGGCGGCCTGGGAGTCTGTGCACCTGCTTAAAAGTCTATTGCACGGGACTGCCCTGTGCAGCACCCTCCACCCCAGGTCCCCGATGTAAAGGGGGAAGACTCCCACGTAGAGACCTCCACCAGGATTTCCAATCGCTGCCAGAAGGCAACATGGACCGCCAGGGCGTGTCCAGCCGGCTGATGAAG
Source organism: Heterodontus francisci (assembly GCF_036365525.1). NCBI lineage: Eukaryota > Metazoa > Chordata > Chondrichthyes > Heterodontiformes > Heterodontidae > Heterodontus > Heterodontus francisci. The sequence goes on from NC_090414.1 coordinate 24,960,868, forward strand.
TAGAGAGTGTGCAGGAGCAGCCCGAGCAGGAAACCCCCTCCTCGCCGTGTGGAATGGCATGGAGGGCATTTCCGAGAGGCAGCTCGGGTTGTGCGGGACCGGCTCCCGAGGACGGTTTCGGGGCCTGGGTCCGATGAGCAATTCCGATGAGCGTTCCGCACTCCCGAGCCCCTTCGCCACCCGCAGTGAGGAGCGTCCCCGGAGTCAGCCGCCCAGACAGCCGAGGCGCTCTCCTCCACTGGTGGGGGAGCGCCCTGACTGGAGGCGACCATGTTCCAGACTCGGAACAGATCCCGGTAAAAGACAGGCAACTCCCTCAGAGAGGCGCGGCTAACGGTCTCCACCGGGAGCTGCGTGTCATCTTGAAGGCAGTGACACTGGCAGAAAAAATACGTCACCAGCGCACACCATCTGGGAGGATGCCCGACGTACAGGTATCTCTGCAGGGTCCGAAGACGGAGAGTCGCAGCCTGGGTGCGGACGCACACCAGCGACTGACCGCCCTCCTCGATCGGGAGACTCAGGACCGTGGCAGAGACCCAGTGTTTCCTCTTGCCCCAGAAGAAATCGACGAGTTTCTTCTGGATCTTGGTGGCAAATACGGGGGAGCGGGGCCAAAGTGACCAACCGGTACCACAACATGGAGGCCACCAGTTGGTTTATGACCAACGCTCGGCCCCTGTAGGAAAGCACTCGGAGCAGTCCTGGCCAGCGCCCCAGCCGAGTGGTGACTTGTGTCTCCCACTCCTGCCAGTTTGCCAGCCAGGCTTCCTCAGCGGGGCCAAGATGGACTCCCAGATAGAGGAGGTGCGTAGTGCTCCACTCAAAAAGTGTTAACTCCTCCGGCAGGGAGTCCACCCGCCACTGACCCACCAGGACGCTGGAACATTTCTCCCAATTGATCCTCGCAGAGGACGTGGCAGAAAAGGTCTGCTGGCAGTCGCGCATCCTCCGCAAGGCAATGGGATCTGTGACCACGAGGAGCACATCGTCGGCGTAAGTCGAGAGGACGACCCGCGTGGCCAGCTCGCGCAAAGCCAAACCCGTTAAAACTTCTGCGAAGCAGGAACGGGAACGGCTCCACGCAGATAGTATACAATTGGCCGGACATGGGGCATCCCTGACGTACTCCTCTCCCAAAGTGAAGGGGCGCCATCAAGGACCCGTTAACTTTGACCAGACACTCTGCGGCCCTCTATAAAAGTCGGACCCGGGCCCAAATGAGGCCCGAGTCCGAATGCGCGCAGAGTCTGAAAAGGTATTCGTGATCCACCCTGTTGAACGCCTTCACCTGATCGAAGGATAGAAAGGCGACCGACTGACCAGTCCTCTGGGAAAGATGGATCAGGCTCCGGACCAGGTGGATGTTGTCCTGGATGGACCGGCCCGGGACCGTGTAGGACTGGTCGGGGTGGATCATGTGGGCCAGCACGGAGCCCAGGCGGGTAGACAGAGCCCGGGCAAAGATATTATAATCCGTGCTGTGGAGGGAGACTGGACGCCAGTTCTTAAGCAAGCGGAGATCACCCCTCTTCGGCAGCAGGACGATGACAGGCTTTCCCCCAGGACCCGCGCGTAATTGCCTCCCCGGGACGTCCCAGAACGCCCTGAGGAACTCCACGGTCAGCCCGTCCAGCCCTGGGGATTTGCCCCTCGAGAGCTGGTGGAGGGCGCCAGTCAGCTCCGTCAACATGAGTGGAGCCTCCAATCCTCCGGGCTGACCTTTAGCAGGTCCTCCCACAAAACTCTACACGCATCTTCGCTGGACAAATCTGGAGAGAACAACGCACTGTAATAGGTAAGGACCAAATGGCCCATTCCCTCCGGATCCGTGACGGAAGATCTGTCGTAGGACAGCACCTCGCTCAGCTGCTTACGGACCCCCCGCCATTTTTCCAGCGAGTAGAAGAAGGGTGAGGCGCGGCCCAAATCTTCCAGGATCTGGATCCGCGACCTCACGTACGCGCCTCGGGACCCTATGAGCTGCAGGTCCCTCAGCGCGCCCTTCTTCTCTTTGTATGCCTGCCACAGGGCCGGGTCCGCGACGGCATGACCGAGGCGGGACTCCAAGTCGAGCATCTCCTTCTGCAGGCACCTGATCTCGGCTTCCCGCCTCTTGGTCAACCCCTTTCTGTACTCCTGACAAAAGACACAGATGTGAGTCTTGCCCACATCCCACCATAGCCTCAAGGAGGGGAAGTTCCCCTGCTTCCTTCTCCAGTCGGCCCAGAACTGACGGATCGAGTCCCGGAATCACTCGTCTTCCAGCAGCCGGTTGTTAAAGTGTCAGTATGCGGCCCCCGCCCGCGTGCGGAGCGGAGTGAACTCCACCCATACCAGGCGGTGGTCCGAGCATGGCACCAGCCACATGGAGGCTGCCAAGACGCGGGAGACGTACGCCTGTGAAATGTAGAGGCGGTCGATTCGGGACCCTCCTCCTCCAGACCTCCACGTGAAGGCTTTGGAGTTGGGATGGAGATTCCGCCAGACGTCCACCAAGTCGAGGGAGCTGATCAGTCCCCTCAACTTCTCCACCGACGCTTGGCCGCACTGGGGACCGGAGCGATCCCCCACCTCGAGGGTGCAGTTAAAATCCCCCCCCGAGGATGATGCACTCGCCGCTATCGATGGAGCTCAAGAGAGCAGACACTTCTTCAAAGAAGCGCACTTGCAACGCGCCGGGCCTGGGCACGTACACGTTCACAAAGTGGAGTGGCACGCTACCCAGGCGAACGGCGAGGTGGAGCAAGCTGCCCGGCACTAGCTCCTTGACCCCCAAGATCTCCGGCTGAAAGGTCGGGGCCAACAAGATAGCCACCCCACTAGAAATAGGGGTGAGATGACTCATGTAGACCCCACCCTGCCACTCCAGGAGCCAGGTGGCTTCGTCTCCCGGAACGGTGTGGGTTTCCTGCAGAAAGCTCACCGCGTATCTCCCTTCCCTAAGGACTGAGAGATTGTGAAATCTGCGGTGAGCCCCTCTGCTGCCGTTGATGTTGAGGCTGGCTATGGTTATCTTCATGTCAAAGGTACTTAAAACCCGTCACCAACACCTCACTGTGAGGAGGGAGTGGAAGTGCAACTGGCCCTCCACTCCCCCAGCAACCCATTGAGGAACACATTAAAACGGCACCTCTCAACCAGTTTCACGCCCGTACCCTTGCCCGCTTTCTTGAGGGCGGCACGGACGGACTGGATGATCAGCGCCAGATTCGACCAACGGCCGAGGGCCAGCTGAACTTTATCGTGGCAACCCCTGCAAGCCGTGAGGAAATCCTGGAGTTCCGCCGTGGGAATGAGAGGAGATTCGGTGGGAGGCACGAGGGACTCCACCACCTCACTGGCGATGGAATCAAGATCGTCCTCCGTGCCCCACATCGGGTCCCCATCCTCCTCCGGGTCGTCACCGCCAGCAGCCGACACACCCAGCACACACTGTGGGGTGGACGACCCAGCCGCGCCAGCTGGTCCCGCCTCCGTCACGATCCCACCCCCAGGACCGACCCTTCTGGGCCTTGCCCTCCTCTCCACTCAGGGCACCCGATCCAGTGGCAGATGGGAAGGTTTCTCCAGGAGCCTTCCCAGGCTCCCCCACCACAAGCAGGACTCCACTCACTCCCAAAGGGGGGGCCACATGTACAGGGGTCTCCCCCTCACCTCCAACCTGAGGGGTAGGGAGCTCCTGCCCAGGCTTAATGGTGGTGGTGGTAGGGGGAACCTGGGGACTCGAATCAGGAGCCAGCTCACCTCCAGCAGATGGGCCCTGCCCCTCAGAGCCCTTTGTTACCTCTGTGGAGGGGTGCTTTCTCCTCTTTTTATCCCCCCACCGGGGTGCGGAGGCTCAGAGACCTCCACGGCATCAGAGGCCTCCGCACCGTCTTTTTGCTTGGTTATCCTGGGCCTGAGCCCATTCCTGGGGCAGGTGGGTTCCCAGGATTGGGCCTTGGGCTGACCTCAGGCTTGGGTTGTGCTACTGTATCCAGGGGACGGGCTTCTCGGTGTTTATTCTTTCTCCGCCCCTTCCTTCCACTTGGACGGGCACTCCCTTCCCCACTAGAGGCCATTAAAACCACGGCCTCCGGAACCACCTGAACAGTTTCTGTTGGAGGTGTAGGGGGAAAGGGAGGAGGTGCAGCGGCATCGAGGTGGAGTTGGCCCACCCCCTTACAGGAATGGCACCGCGCCCTGTCCGAGGACCAGACGGTAGGCGGTTCCCTGGAACTGAGCAGCAAAGTGGCCTTCTGTGACCTCCTCCTGCACCTGCTGCACGAATAACTGGCAGCAGAAGGAGTAGACATGTCAGAGGTTGTTCTCCCGAAGACCGAGCGGGACTGGGGTGATCTCCGACCTCACCTCTCCCAGATGGTGCAGGTAGGAGAGGACGAGCTCATCGGGAATAAAGAGCAGGACGTTCGACAGAATTACACGCTGTGCAGTGGCCCCCTAGAGGGTCCACTGGCAGGAAAGTCCCGCCCATGGGGAGCCCCCCGCTCAGGGCGCGCTCTAACGCCCGCTCGGTCTTCAGGAAAAACACTGCCTTCCCGTACATCTTTGAGGCTGCGACAATGGCCGAGAGGCCGACAACCTCGGCCATTGCCTTAACGCATGACTCAATAGACATGGTTGGGTGGGTGTAACTTTTCACCCCATGCTTTGCTGCAGAATAGGAAGGCCCCGCCACCGGAGAGGACGGTGAAGCCATGGGGTAGAAGAGTCACACCCACCGTTGAATAGAGTTTGATATAAAGGAAAAAAAACAAATTGTCCCACAAAATACTCTGCTGGAGGTTATGGCAAGGGGAGAGAGGAGGGTCAGGAGGAATTAGTCTCTTTGCCAGTGTTAATTCAGGCAGTCCTTTCGCTGGTCTTCCAGTTGGTGGTGGGGTCAAGGGGTGCGATATCTTCACCTGGGACAGCTGTAAGCTGCCCAGACACACTCTGCTTCTGGTCTTGAGGGAAAACAGAAAAGAGAAAGTCTCTTCACCTGGGCAGCTCCAGCTATCACAGGCTAGGTCGTTGGGGTGGGGAGGGAGCTCCTATTCAATGCTGTAAAATACAGGAGCTCCCTGTTCAAACAAAACAGCCCCACCCAAGGTCTTTAGGTTTCTTCTTTCCCCCTCCCCACAACAATCAACGAAAGGACTTCAAAAAGCCAAACTCTCAAGAGCTGTCAGTTCTTTTGGCCTCCTGTTTTCCTCTTTTGTAGACCGGGATAGATGGAAAAACCCTCCTTTCAGTCTCAGTCTTCCTCTTGCAGCAATCACACAGTCAGCTGAACCTCCTTAACCACTCAGCACCTCCAATCAGGCAACAGCCAAACCCCGTTTTTTTTTTCTTTATCTACCCCGTATTTTTTCTCTATTTTTTTTCTTCTTTTCAATGGCATTACCATCACTGACTCCTCCACCATCAACATCCTGGGGGTGACCATTGACCGAAAACTGAACTGGACCAGCCATACTGTGGCGACAAGAGCAGGTCAGAGGCTGGGAATTCTGCAGTGAGTAACTCACCTCCTGACTCCCCAGTGCCTGTCCACCATCTACAAGGCATAAGTCAGGAGTGTGATGGAATACTCTCCACTTGGGAGTGTTTGATGGGGACAGTGTAGAGGGAGCTTTACTCTGTATCTAACCCCCGTGCTGTACCTGTCCTGGGAGTGTTTGATGGGGACAGTGTAGAGGGAGCTTTACTCTGTATCTAACCCCCGTGCTGTACCTGTCCTGGGAGTGTTTGATGGGGACAGTGTAGAGGGAGCTTTACTCTGTATCTAACCCCCGTGCTGTACCTGTCTTGGGAGTGTTTGATGGGGACAGTGTAGAGGGAGCTTTACTCTGTATCTAACCCCCCGTGCTGTACCTGTCCTGGGAGTGTTTGATGGGGGACAGTGTAGAGGGAGCTTTACTCTGTATCTAACCCCCGTGCTGTACCTGTCCTGGGAGTGTTTGATGGGGACAGTGCAGAGGGAGCTTTACTCTGTATCTAACCCCCCGTGCTGTACCTGTCCTGGGAGTGTTTGATGGGGGACAGTGTAGAGGGAGCTTTACTCTGTATCTAACCCCCCGTGCTGTACCTGTCCTGGGAGTGTTTGATGGGGACAGTGTAGAGGGAGCTTTACTCTGTATCTAACCCCCCGTACTGTACCTGTCCTGGGAGTGTTTGATGGGGGACAGTGTAGAGGGAGCTTTACTCTGTATCTAACCCCCGTACTGTACCTGTCCTGGGAGTGTTTGATGGGGACAGTGTAGAGGGAGCTTTACTCTGTATCTAACCCCCCGTGCTGTACCTGTCCTGGGAGTGTTTGATGGGGACAGTGTAGAGGGAGCTTTACTCTGTATCTAACCCCGTACTGTACCAGTCCTGGGAGTGTTTGATGGGGACAGTGTAGAGGGAGCTTTACTCTGTATCTAACCCCGTACTGTACCAGTCCTGGGAGTGTTTGATGTGGATAGTGTAGAGGGAGTTTTACTCTGTATCTAACCCCCGTACTGTACCTGTCCTGGGAGTGTTTGATATGGATAGTGTAGAGGGAGTTTTACTCTGTATCTAACCCTCGTACTGTACCTGTCCTGGGAGTGTTTGATGGGGGACAGTGTAGAGGGAGTTTTACTCTGTATCTAACCCCGTACTGTACCAGTCCTGGGAGTGTTTGATGGGGACAGTGTAGAGGGAGTTTTACTCTGTATCTAACCCCGTACTGTACCAGTCCTGGGAGTGTTTGATGGGGACAGTGTAGAGGGAGCTTTACTCTGTATCTAACCCTCGTACTGTACCTGTCCTGGGAGTGTTCGATGGGCGACACTGGGCACTATGTACTGATGAGTGCATGAACGAACACGAAGAATCTATACTTACTGCGAATCGGAGGAGAAGGCAAGATTTCCCAACCCCGGAATCTCCAATCAGCAGCAACTTGAATAGATAGTCACTGAAATCAAAAACAGCGACAGATGTGAAGAGGTGAGCAACAGTTCAGGAAGTTCTGATGAGGAGAACGTCCGTCACACCTCTCCCTCACCAACCACCCTGCACCACCCCCATGCTCGCACCACCGTTCCTGGCAGTATAAGCTCCTGTCGCATCAGCTCTCCGAAACTTGAAATGCTCTCTCTGGGAATAATAGCTGCCTCCCAGGAGAGCTAACTCAATCAACCTCAACATCGCAACGTACTAAAACATCCCCAAGGTGTTTCCCAGGAGTGTAAATCAGACAGAATTTGACCCTGAGCCACATAACGGGATATTAGGGACAGGTGACCAAAAGCTCGGTCAAAGAGGTCAGTTTTTAAGGAGCGTCTTAAAGGAGGAGAGAGAGAGGCGGAGAGATTTAGGGAGGGAATTCCAGAGCTTAGGGCCCCAGGCAGCTGAAGGCACGGCCACCAATGGTGGAGCGATGGGAATGGGTAATTTCCCTACACACAGTGATGGGACAGGGGTCTGTATCTGTGATACACACACACAGTGATGGGACAGAGGTCTGTATCTGTGATACACACACACAGTGATGGGACAGAGGTCTGCATCTGTGATACACACACACACAGTGATGGGACAGGGGTCTGTGTCTGTGATACACACAGTGATGGGACAGGGGTCTGTATTTGTGATACACAGACACACACACACACACACACACACAGTGATGGGACAGGGGTCTGTGTCTGATACACACACAGTGATGGGACGGGGTCTGTATTTGTGATACACACACACACACACACACACACACACACAGTGATGGGACAGGGGTCTGTATTTGTGATACACACACACACACAGTGATGGGACAGGGGTCTGTATCTGCGATACACATAGTGATGGGACAGGGGTCCCATTCTGCGATTCTCACACACAGTGATGGGACAGGGGTCTGTGTCTGCGATACACACACACAGTGATGGGACAGGGGTCTGTGTCTGCGATACACACACAGAGTGAGGGGACAGGGGTCTGTGTCTGCGATACACACACACAGTGATGGGACAGGGGTCTGTGTCTGCGATACACACACAGAGTGAGGGGACAGGGGTCTGTGTCTGCGATACACACACACAGTGATGGGACAGGGGTCTGTGTCTGCGATACACACACAGAGTGAGGGGACAGGGGTCTGTGTCTGCGATACACACACAGAGTGAGGGGACAGGGGTCTGTATCTGTGATACACACACACAGTGATGGGACAGGGGTCTGTGATTCTCACACACAGTGATGAGGCAGAGGTCTGTATCTGTGATACACAGAGAGTGATGGGACGGGAATCTGACAAGGGGATTTTAAACAGTTATTAAAATGAATAAAACTGCTTAAGGAAGAAGACTGAGGTGGCAAAGGATAAAGGATCTCAGTCAGTTGTGCAGCTGAACAAACACGTCCAGAAGCCCAGGATCCCATTGTTTTTATCGGAACACAATCGGTAGCTCCCCCACAAAGCTTTTACAGGAAATCACAAGAATCCTCCAGCACAGGTGGACACCATTCTGCCCATCGTCCCTGTGCTGGCTCTCTGAAAGATCTCTCCAATCAGTCCCACTACCCCCCCTGCTCTTTCCCCCACAGCTCTGTAAATTTCTCCTTTTCAACTATTTATCCAGTTCCCCTTTTGAAAATTACTATTGAATCTGCTTCCACTGCCCTTTCAGGCAGCGCGTTCCAGATCACAACAACTCACTGTGTAAAAAAAATTCTCCTCATCTCCCCCTCTGGTTCTTTTACCAATTCTCTTCAATCTGTGTCTCTCTGGTTACCGACCCTCCTGCCACTGGAAACAGTTTCTCCTCGATTAAATCTCCCCTTAACCTTCTCTGCTCGAAGGAGAACAATCCCAGCTTCTCCCAGTCTCTCCACATTAACTGAAGTCCCTCATCCCTGGGACCATTCCAGTAAATCTCCTCCACACCCTCTCCAAGGCCTTGACATCCTTCTGAGAGTGCGGGGCTCGTATATGGAGACAATACTGCTGTAACATTCACTGTACAGCCAGGAGTAGTGTCAGTATAGCAGATGGAACATAAACGAAAATCACAAACGGATTGTTACATCTACACAATCTCACAATGGTGCATAGTTCATTGAAACGTGACAATGGTTCACCCCTGCCAGGGATGGGGGAAGGGTAAATGGGCCAAGACACAAACCCAAATAGGACATGATAAACCCCAGTGTCTTTCCTCGCCCCAGGAGTGAATAACCAACAGCAGCTCATTGTCGGTCCCCACACTGCCTGTTTCAGTACTGAGGGAGTGCCGCACTGTCGGAGGGTCAGTACTGAGGGAGTGCCGCACTGTCGGAGGGTCAGTACTGAGGGAGTGCCGCACTGTCGGAGGGTCAGTACTGAGGGAGCGCCGCACTGTCGGAGGGTCAGTACTGAGGGAGTGCCGCAGTGTCGGAGGGTCAGTACTGTGGGAGCGCCGCACTGTCGGAGGGTCAGTGCTGAGGGAGTGCCGCACTGTCGGAGGGTCAGTACTGAGGGAGTGCCGCACTGTCAGAGGGTCAGTACTGAGGGAGTGCCGCACTGTCGGAGGGCCAGTACTGAGGGAGTGCCGCACTGTCGGAGGGCCAGTACTGAGGGAGTGCCGCACTGTCGGAGGGTCAGTACTGAGGCAGTGCCGCACTGTCGGAGGGTCAGTACTGAGGGAGTGCCGCACTGTCGGAGGGTCAGTACTGAGGGAGTGCCGCACTGTCGGAGGGTCAGTACTGAGGGAGTGCCGCACTGTCGGAGGGTCAGTACTGAGGGAGTGTCGCACTGTCGGCGGGTCAGTACTGAGGGAGTGCCGCACTGTCGGAGGGTCAGTACTGAGGGAGTGCCGCACTGTTGGAGGGTCAGTACTGAGGGAGCGCCGCACTGTCGGAGGGTCAGTACTGTGGGAGTGCCGCACTGTCGGAGGGTCAGTACTGAGGGAGTGCCGCACTGTCGGAGGGTCAGTACTGAAGGAGTGCCGCACTGTCGGAGGGTCAGTACTGAGGGAGTGCTGCACTGTCGGAGGGTCAGTACTGAGGGAGTGCCGCACTGTCGGAGGGTCAGTACTGAGGGAGTGCCGCAGTGTCGGAGGGTCAGTACTGTGGGAGCGCCGCACTGTCGGAGGGTCAGTGCTGAGGGAGTGCCGCACTGTCGGAGGGTCAGTACTGAGGGAGTGCCGCACTGTCAGAGGGTCAGTACTGAGGGAGTGCCGCACTGTCGGAGGGTCAGTACTGTGGGAGTGCCGCACTGTCGGAGGGTCAGTACTGAGGGAGTGCCGCACTGTCGGAGGGTCAGTACTGAGGGAGTGCTGCACTGTCGGAGGGTCAGTACTGAGGGAGCGCCGCACTGTCGGTGGTACTGTCTTTCCCAGGGGGCGGGTTTCTGGTGACCTGTGACCTCTCCATTAATGGGCGGGGTTAGTGTGGGACCCTCCCCTTTAATGGGATGTGTCGGTTGACAGTAATTCTAATTGGGGTGGGGTCCGTGCTGTCTGCTTCCCCCCTCCCCCCCGGCTCTGCCTCCCTGCGGCCTGTCCCCCTGCCTCCTCCCCCGGGATCCCGCACTCACTACTCGGGGTTCATGGCTGCGGCTCCGCTTCTCTCTCTCTCTCTCCGGCTCCGCAAAAGAAAACAAATCCGCAAAATGGCGGCACCGTCCGCCCGGAACTGACGTCAGGAGACGTGGCGCTGAAGCTCTGAGCAGGCGCTGGCCCGCCCCGCCCCGCCCCGCCCCGCCCTCTGGCTTCAGGCCCCGCCCCCTTGCTCCAGGCCGCGCCTCCTGACTCCCAGCCCCGCCCCTGGATCCCGGCCCCTCCCCCCAAGCTCCAGGCCCCGCCCCCTCTTCTGCCAATCTCGCCCTGCATTTCCCTTCACTGACTCCCCACCTCATCCTCCTGCCTCCTTCAATCTTACTCCCCCTCATTTCTCCTTCCTCCTCATTCCTCCTCCCCTCTTACTTCCCCCTCATTCCTCCTTCCCTCTCACTCCCCCTCATTTCTCCTTCCTCCTTCCCTCTTGCTCCCCCTCATTTCACCTTCCCCCTCATTTCTCCTTCCTCCTCATTCCTCCTCCCCTCTTACTTCCCCCTCATTCCTCCTTCCCTCTCACTCCCCCTCATTTCTCCTTCCTCCTTCCCTCTTGCTCCCCCTCATTTCACCTTCCCCCTCCTTCCCTCTCACTCCCCCTCATTTCTCCTTCCCCCTCATTCCTCCTTCCCTCTCACTCCCCCTCATTTCTCCTTCCTCCTCATTCCTCCTTCCCTCTCACTCCTCTTCCCTGTCTCTAGCCCTCCCCCTCACTCACTCCCCCACCCCCCCTCACTCCACCCACTGCCCCTTTCCCTTCACTTTCCATTGCCCTCCTCCTCACCTCCTCCCCCTCCTCTTTTCTCAGATTGAAACGCAGCACAAAATAAAATAAAAACCGCCACCTGCATAGCGAGAGGGCTGGCAGTGGTTATTTGACTGTGGAAGACTTCACATCATGCATGCACTTTCCCCCTTACTGGCGGTTTGACTGTTGGAGGCTTCGCCTCACGTCCACACAAAATAAAATAAAAACCGCCACCTGCAGAGAGAGAGAGGGCTGGCAGTGGATTTGATGTAAGTGCAGAATAACTGGAAGGTAGCCCAGAGTGTTACAGACAGCTACCAGCCCAGTGGCCCTGCCCCAGCGAGCAATGATTGTCTCTGTTAATTCCAACACAGAAACGGGCCATTCTGCCCAATTGGTACACACTGGTGTTTATTTGCTTGTCATGTTGAAGCACTGTGCTGTAGCTTCTGAATAAATTCCGTTGTGACTGGGCCGAACGTCAAGGGAAACAGCGTCTCTCATGAGGACTGCCCGCTGATTGTTAGTTTGGAACATGGGAACGGGAAGGAGGCCATTCAGCCCTTCGAGCTTGTTCTGCCATTGAATTGGGTATCAATGATTTGGATTTGAATGTAGGGCTTATGATTAAGTTCACAGACGATACAAAAATTGGCCGTGTGGTTGATAACGAAGCTGTAGACTGCAGGAAGATATCAACAGACTAGTCACGTGGGCGGAACAGTGGCAAATGGAGTTCATTCTGGAGAAGTGTGAGATAATGCATGTGGGGAAGGTGAACAAGCAAGGCAATACACAATAAATGGTCGGATACTGAGCAGTGCAGAGGAACAGAGGGACCTTGGAGTGCATGTCCACAGATCCCTGAGCTGGGAGGCTATGCTGGAATTGTATAAAACACGAGTTAGGCCGCAGCTGGAGTACTGCGTGCAGTTCTGGTCACCGCACTATGGGAAAGATGTGATTGCATTCAGGAGGTTGCAGAGGAGTTTTACTCGGGTGTTGACTGGTTCAGAGAATTTTAGTTAGGAGGAAATATTGGGCCGGCTGTGGTTGCTTGCTTTGGAACAGAGGAGGCTGAGGGGACACCGAGCTGAAGTGTATAAAATTATTAGGGGTCTAGCTAGGGTGGATAGGAAGGCCCGATTTTGCTTGGTTGAGGGGTCCTGAACCAGGGGGCATAGATTCAGGATAAGAGGTAGGTGGTTTAGAGGGTAATTTTTTCACCCAGAGGGTGTTGGGGGTCTGGAACTCACTGCCTGAAAGGGTGGTAGAGGCAGAAACGCTCAACATTTAAAAAGTACTGGGACAGTCACGAAGTGTTGGAACCGACAAAGCTACAGACCAACAGCACGGAAAGTGGGAGTGGGCAGATCATTCCTCATCGGCTGGCGGGGACAGACACGTTGAGCTGAATGGCCTCCGTCTCTACTGTGATTGATCTGTATCTTAACCAGAGTTAATTTTTAATTGATCCCTGGCCCCAGTTGGCTCACCAATGTCCTTTAGGGAAGGGAATCTGCTGTCCTTACCCCCGGTCTGGCCTCCATCTGACTCCAGACCCACAGCAATATGATTGACCCATAACTGCCCTCTGAAATGGCCTCGCAAGACACCCAGTTTAGGGATTGGCAATAAATGCAGACCTGCCAGCAACACTTGCATCCCATGAACACCGACAGCTTTCTGGGGGAGAGAGTTCCTGATTTCCACTCCCCTTTGTGTGAAGAAGTGTTTCCTGACATCACCCCTGAACGGCCCTGGCTCGAATTTTCAGGTTCTGCCTCCTTGTTCTGGACTCCCCCCACCCCCCCCCCCCCCCACGACCAGAGGAAATAGTTTCTCTCTATCGACCCGATCATCAACACCTCAATTAGATCATGAATCATTTAAGCCGAGGCCTCGCCTGCTCTCTCAATTGGATGTAAGGGCTCCCAAGGCCCGCTGTTTCCAGGAGCAGCCATTGTTTAGTCTCTTGCACCATTTTATGAGATACTGATCTAATTTGTTGTCACATTGGTATCAGCCACCTCTAACTGAATCTGGCAGGAGAAATTAGGGAGCGGAAGGTAAATGCCGCACCAGATGTTAACCGACCCACACGGACTCTGACAGTTATTAATCCATTCCACTCAGTCAGGGGGTGGGCCACGCAACACGATTAGAGAAACAAAGGAAATGTCCTGCATTTCGATAGTGTCATTCCCGTCCTCAGGACCTCCTTCACAGAGTGCTTCGCAGCCAATGAGGTTATGTTGAAGTGCGGTCACTGTGGTAATGTAGAAAACGCAGCAGCCAATTTTTACACAGCAAGATCCCACAAAGCAACAATGTGATAATGACCCAGATCATGTTTTTAGTGATGTTGGTTGAGGGATAAATATTGTCCCCAGGACACTGGGGAGAACTCCCTGCTCTTCTTCCAATAGTGGCCGTGGGATCAGTACTGACCTCCGGCAGCGCAGCGCTCCCACGGTGCTATCACCAGGCAGTGTTGGCCTAGATTATGGGGTTGAGTCTCTAAATTGGAGGTCAAACCGACAAGCCTCTGACTCTAGAGGAGAGAAATGCTCCCCACCGAGCCACGAATGACATCTTCCTCTTTCACTCCTCTTTAATAAAAAAAAAGGAAACACCAGCTAATAAACAATTGCATAAGTGTCAAAAAAACAAAGCCACAGAGACACAGCTAATGTCTTTATTACGAAGTTTTAGGGTCCATTCCAGTGTAGGCCCAAATCAGTCCCACATCTCGTCTGATACCAACAGTACAATACAAAGCTGGTGTGACCCTCAATTCATCGGGATTATCCATTCTATATACAAAACTGTAATAATTTATAATCGATATATATACACAGAGGGAGAATGGCAAGCAAGTGACTATTAACATGAACAGTGGGCTTCTGTGCTGTTCTGTGCTTCCACATATTTCTACACAATGGAACGGTTGTTAACATCCTTAGAGAGTAAGCCTGCATTTCTAACACGAGCTGAAATTACAATGGGCAGGAATGAGTTTCATCGTCGTGCACAGTTCATGCTGTCAGTAGCAGCATAAAGGGAGAAAAACAAACCCAGTCTTTACTCAACCACATTCCGCAAATCTGAAAACACCTCCCGTCATTGGATTGTAGACGGAAATATCTCCCCATCACCATCTCGAAGGAGCTGACAAAGGTACGAGCTGTGGTACGGGTTTCATGGGCGACAGTAGCCCTCTGTACCTCGACCCATTGAAATTCAACTGTCGAGGGCATCACATGATCCATGATCCAGCCCTCAGCGGTCAGACAGACACACGCAGAGACACACTCTCTCAGATAGGAAAGCAGGACACTAATCGGGAACCAGAACCTGGAAGTTACCCTCCCAAACACCGAGCTCCCACAAACATCAATAAATGAAGAAGGATTTGCATTTCTCCAGCGCCTTCCACCCCCTCAGGATGTCCCATAGTGCTTCACAACCAATGAAGTACTTTCTGAAGTGTAGTCACTGTTGTAATGTAGGAAACGCAGCAGCCAGTTTGTGCACTGCAAGATCCCACAAACACGCAATGTGATAATGACCCGGATCATCTGTTTTTAGTGATGTTGGTTGAGGGATAAATATTGTCCCCAGGACACCGGGGAGAACTCCCCTGCTCTTCTTCCAATAGTGACCGTGGGATCTTTTACACCCACCCGAGAGGGCAGACGGGTGCCTCGGTTTAATGTCTCATCTGACAGACGGCACCTCCAACAGTGCAGCACTCCCTCAGTACTGACCCTCCGACAATGCGGCGCTCCCTCGGGACTGACCCTCCGACAGTGCAGCACTCTCTCAGCATTGACCCTCCGACATTGCGACGCTCCCTCAGTACTGACCCTCCGACAGTGCGGCGTTCCCTCAGTACTGACCCTCCGACAGTGCGGCGCTCCCTCAGTACTGACCCTTCGACAGTGCAGCACTCCCTCAGTACTGACCCTTCGACAGTGCAGCACTCCTCAGCATTGACCCTCCGACATTGCGACGCTCCCTCAGTACTGACCCTCCGACAGTGCTGCGTTCCTTCAGTACTGACACTCCGACAGTGCGGCGCTCCCTCAGTACTGACCCTTCGACAGTGCGGCGCTCCCTCAGTACTGACCCTTCGACAGTGCGGCGCTCCCTCAGTACTGACCCTTCGACAGTGCGGCGCTCCCTCAGTACTGACCCTTCGACAGTGCGGCGCTCCCTCAGTACTGACCCTTCGACAGTGTGGCACTCCCTCAGTACTGACCCTTCGACAGTGCGGCGCTCCCTCAGTACTGACCCTCCGACAGTGCGGCGCTCCCTCAGTACTGACCCTCCGACAGTGCGGCGCTCCCTCAGTACTGACCCTCCGACAGTGCAGCGCTCCATCAGTACTGACCCTCCGACAGTTCAGTGCTCCCTCAGTACTGGCCCTCTGACAGTGCAGCACTCCTCAGTACTGACCCTCCGACAGTGCGGCACTCCCTCAGTACTGACCCTCCGACAGTGCGGTGCTCCAAGAGTAAAAGGTGGGCGGGGGAAGATAGAGAGACACAAACAGATAGTGGGCAACATTGCTGCCACTGTGTCAGTGGTGGAGGGAGTGAATGTTTGTAGATGGGGTGCCAATCAAGCTGGCTGCTTTGTCCTGGATGGTGTCGAGCTTCTTGAGTGTTGTTGGAGCTGCACCCATCCAGGCAAGTGGAGAGTATTCCATCACACTCCTGACTTGTGCCTTGTAGATGGTGGACAGGCTTTGGGGAGTCAGGAGGTGAGTTACTCGCCTCAGGATTCCAGCCTCTGACCTGCTCTTGTAGCCACGGTATTTATATGGCTACTCCAGTTCAGTTTCTGGTCAATGGTAACCCCCAGGATGTTGATAATGGGGGATTCAGTGATGGTAATGCCATTGAATGTTATGGGGAGATGGTTAGATTCTCTCTTGTTGGAGATGGTCATTGCCTGGCACTTGTGTGGCGCGAATGTTACTTGCCACTTATCAGTCCAAGCCTGGATATTGTCCAGGTCTTGCTGCATTTCTACACGGACTGCTTCAATATCTGAGGAGTCACGAATGGTGCTGAACATTGTGCAATCATCAGCCAACATCCCCACTTCTGACCTTATGATTGAAGGAAGGTCATTGATGAAGGAGCTGAAGATGGTTGGGCCTAGGACACTACCCTGAGGAACTCCTGCAGTGATGTCCTGAGGCTGAGATGATTGACCTCCAACAACCACAACCATCTTCCTTTGTGCTCGGTTTGACTCCAGCCAGTGGAGAGTTTTCCCCTGATTCCCATTGACCTCAGTTTTGCTAGGGCTCCTTGATGCCAGACTCGGTCAAACGCTGCCTTGATGTCAAGGACAGTCACTCTCACCTCATCTCGAGTTTGGCTCTTTTGTCCATGTTTGGAGAAGGTCAGGAGCTGAATGGCCCTGGCGGAACCCAACTAAGCAGTGTAAGGTTATTGCTGAGTAAAGTGCCGCTTGATAGCAAGTTGTGTTACAGTTCTCTAATTAGTGGTACTGTTATCGAGCCACTATTCCCAGCTGTAATGAATCTTCTGCATATGCATGTGTGCAAACACAGAGAGGAAAAAAAAACACCTCAAACTTGGAAAAGGTTTAGAATTTGCCCTTTGGGCTAATGTAAGTACATCATGCATTGATAATACTGGTTGATGGATTCCATTGGTTTGTATATCCTGAAGCACGAGCTATGACTGCAAAAAAACTCCATCAAGCTGTTTGAAGAAAGGCAGAGGTCAGGCAGGCTCCTGCCCAGAGTCCTAGTTCAAACTGGTCAGTGAGTTACGTCGTGATAAATCCACATTACTGGCACTCAGAGCTTTCAACTCTGCCAGATTACTTCCAGATTGCTGGAGAGAGAGAGAGAGAGAATGAGAAACTACAAACGGAAAAATAGGAACTAGAAAAAAAGAGAGAGAAAGGGGAAGAGGAGAGAGAGCAAGAGAGAGACAGACAGCGAGAGAGAGAGAGAAAAAGACGGCGAGAGAGAGAGAGAAAGACGGGCAGAGAGAGAGTGCGAGAGAGAGAGAGAGAGAATGCGAGACAGCGAAAGAGAGAGCAGGAGAGCGAAGGGCAGAGAGAGAGACAGATAGAGAAGGGCAGTGAGAGAGAAAGGCACAGAGAGTGTGCAAGAGAAAGAAAGAAAGAGAGGAGTATAGGGATGGGTGAACGGGATTTCGTGGAAGTTAGGATATGGGCAGCTGAGTTTTGGATAAGCTGAAGTTGAGGGTAAAAGGTGTGAGGGCAGCCAGGAGAGTGTTGGACTAGTCGAATCTGGACGTGACATCTGTGAGGACATCAGGATTTATAAGGGAAAGAGATGATGGGAAGTGTGTGCAGGCAATAGGTTTTTTAATGGAACAGATAAAGAATAGTAACAGGAAGGAGAAATGAAGACAAGTGATCAGAGTCATGGAATGATCCAGCGCAGGAGGCCATTCAGCCCATCGTGCCTGTGCTGGCTCTCTGAGAGATCTCTCCAATCAGTCCCACTCCCCCCCTGCTCTTTCCCCCACAGCCAGTAAATTTCTCCTTTTCAACTATTTATCCAATTCCCTTTTGAAAGTTACTATTGAATCTGCTTCCACCGCCCTTTCAGGCAGCGCGTTCCAGATCACAACAACTCACTGTGTAAAAACAAATTCTCCTCATCTCCCCCTCTGGTTCTTTTACCAATTCTCTTCAATCTGTGTCTCTCTGGTTACCGACCCTCCTGCCACTGGAAACAGTTTCTCCTCGATTAAATCTCCCCTTAACCTTCTCTGCTCTAAGGAGAACAATCCAGCTTCTCCCAGTCTCTCCACATTAACTGAAGTCCCTCATCCCTGGGACCATTGCAGTAAATATCCTCCACACCCTCTCCAAGGCCTTGACATCCTTCTGAAAGTGCGGGGCCCGGAATTGGACACAATTCTCCAGCTGGGGAGAACCCAGTGATTTATAAAGGTTTAACATAACTTCTTGTTTTTGTACTCTGTCCCTGTTTATAAAGCCCAGGATCCCGGGTATTTTTTAACAGTCTTCTCAACTTGTCCCCCCACCTTCACAGATTTGTGTACATCCTCCCCCAGGTCTCTCTGTCCCTGCACCCTCTTTAAAATTGTACCGTTTATATTGTCCCTCCTCATTCTTCCTACCAAAATGAAGCACTTCACACTTCTCTGTGTTAAACTGTATCTGCCGTGAGTCTGCCCATTTCACCAGCCTGTCTCTGTTCACCTAAAGCCTGTTATTATCCCCCTCTCTGTTTACTACATTTCCCAGTTCCATGTCTTCTGCAAACTGTGAAATTATTTCCTGTAAACCCAAGTCCAGGTCATTAATATGAAACAAAAGAGCAGCGGTCTCAACTCGGACCCCGAAGGGAGCCCCCCCTGTACATATAAACCCCCTTCCTGTCTGAGAAACAACTCCTCACCACTACTGTCTGCTTACTGTCCTGTAACCTATCTACACTGGCACCGTCCCTTTGGAACAGGAGAAGGGAAGGTGGGGGAGTGGATGGCAGGGAGCAAGCCTCATACCTCGATAGTTTCGTTCTCCAGTCTTGTTCAAAAAGTTCAATGAGCTTGCTCGTTTCATCCTGAGAGAAGGCAATGGAAGGTAGTATTATAATTGGATAGTGACTGAGGCTTAACGTATTGTCACTGCAGTCAGTGGGTGACCTACCCAGGGTTTCTGGGCTCCTGAGGGCTGCTCCCTGAAGTTTCTTCACAGCATCTCACTGCTGCGTCGTAAGGCATCTCGGATCTTCCCGAAAGAGCCGCTTCTCCGAAGAGACCCGCTCCCGTCCTGGAGGCGGATAGAAAGCAGAGAGAGTGTCGTCACTATCAACATCCTGGGGGTTACCGTTGACCAGAAAGCTGAACTGGCACGTCTCCTGCCGAGCTCCCCCAGACCACAGTCACGTCGCCCGAGGCAGACGCACCTTGGGCACTGAATGGGAGCAGGACATTCGGCCCATTGTGGCCGTACTGGCTCTTTGCAAGGCCCCTCCAATTAGTTCCACTCCAGCTGCAAGAAAGACTCCTGTCCCTCCTGCGCCTTTCACCCCCTCGGGACGTCCCAAAGTGCCTCACAGACGATGACGTACTATTAAAGTGTGGTCACTGTCATAATGTAGGAAATGCGGCAGCACAGCAAGATCCCACAAACAGCAATGTGATAATGTCCCGGATCATCTGTTTTTAGTGATGTTGGTTGAGGGATAAATATTGTCCCCAGGACACCGGGGAGAACTCCCCTGCTCTTCTTCCAATAGTGGCCGTGGGATCTTTTACACCCACCCGAGAGGGCAGACGGGGGGCCTCGGTTTAATGTCTCATCTCAGTGTAGGCTTCCTCACTACTGCACTGGGAGTGTTGGCCTGGATTATGCTGCTCCTGTCTATGGAGTGGGGACTCAAGGGGAGGGAGGGAGAGAGTGAAACAGACCCTCTAAGCCTTGGTTCCATCTACAAGATGCACTGCAGCAACTCGCCAAGGCTCCTTCGACATCACCTTCCAAACCCGTGACCTCTACCACCTAGAAGGACAAGGGCAGCAGATACATGGGAACATCACCACCTGCAAGTTCCCCTCCAAGTCACACATTGTTCTGACTTGAACAATCTGAGCGTCTTTAATCGCCCTCTCGGGGGGTAACTAGGGATGGGCAATAAATGCTGGCCTTGCCAACATCGCCCACAGCCCGAGAGTGAATAAAATAGACAATCGTTTCACTCCATGCCAAGACCAGCAGCACAACAGACACTGAGCTCGCCCTCTGCAGGAAGGACACTCACCCCATTCCACTCGGCTACACCAGCGTCCTCACCCTCCGTTCCGTTGATGGTGTAATTGGTGACCCCCGCGGCTCCAGTCAGGTGACCGCGGCCCGCTCTGCACTCCAGTCCACC
Source organism: Heterodontus francisci (assembly GCF_036365525.1). Taxonomy (NCBI): domain Eukaryota; kingdom Metazoa; phylum Chordata; class Chondrichthyes; order Heterodontiformes; family Heterodontidae; genus Heterodontus; species Heterodontus francisci. The sequence goes on from NC_090414.1 coordinate 24,981,086, forward strand.
GTCCTTCAGCAACTCCACCATCTTGGTTTGGGGAATGTCTCTGCACCCTGAAGGGAAGAACAGCACCCAGAGAGAAGGTGAAAAAGCAATAGCTCCCGTTAAACTTTCACACAGGAGGAGAAGCGGGGGGGGGGGGGGGGGAGAGAGAGGGGGAGAGGAGGGAGAGAGAGAGGGGGAGAGAGGGGGAGAGAGAGAGAGAGGGGAAGAGAGAGAGAGAGAGAGGGGAAGAGAGAGAGAGAGAGAGGGGAAGTGAGAGAGAGAGAGAGGGAAGAGAGAGAGAGAGAGAGAGGAAGAGAGAGAGAGAGAGGGGAAGAGAGAGAGAGAGAGAGAGAGAGAGAGGGGAAGAGAGAGAGAGAGAGAGAGAGAGAGAGGGGAAGAGAGAGAGAGAGAGAGAGAGAGAGAGGGGAAGAGAGAGAGAGAGAGAGAGAGAGAGGGGAAGAGAGAGAGAGAGAGAGAGAGAGGGAAGAGAGAGAGAGAGAGAGAGAGAGGGGAAGAGAGAGAGAGAGAGAGAGAGAGGGGAAGAGAGAGAGAGAGAGAGAGAGAGGGGAAGAGAGAGAGAGAGAGAGAGAGAGGGGAAGAGAGAGAGAGAGAGAGAGAGAGGGGAAGAGAGAGAGAGAGAGAGAGAGAGGGGAAGAGAGAGAGAGAGAGAGAGAGAGGGGAAGAGAGAGAGAGAGAGAGAGAGAGGGGAAGAGAGAGAGAGAGAGAGAGGGGAAGAGAGAGAGAGAGAGAGAGGGAAGAGAGAGGAGAGAGAGAGGGGGAGAGAGAGAGAGAGAGAGGAAGAGAGAGAGAGAGAGGGGAAGAGAGAGAGAGAGAGGGGAAGAGAGAGAGAGAGAGGGGAAGAGAGAGAGAGAGAGGGGAAGAGAGAGAGAGAGAGGGAAGAGAGAGAGAGAGAGGGGAAGAGAGAGAGAGAGAGGGGGAGAGAGAGAGAGAGGGGAGAGAGAGAGAGAGGGGGAGAGAGAGAGAGAGGGGGAGAGAGAGAGAGAGGGGGAGAGAGAGAGAGGGGGAGAGAGAGAGAGGGGAGAGAGAGAGAGGGGGAGAGAGAGAGAGGGGGAGAGAGAGAGAGGGGGAGAGAGAGAGAGGGGGAGGGGAAGAGAGAGAGAGAGGAAGAGGGGAAGAGAGAGAGAGAGAGAAGAGGGGGAGAGAGAGAGAGGGGGAGAGAGAGAGGGGAAGAGAGAGAGAGAGAGAGAGAGAGGAAGAGAGAGAGAGAGAGGAAGAGAGAGAGAGAGAGGAAGAGAGAGAGAGAGAGGGGGAGAGAGAGAGAGAGAGGGGGAAGAAGAGAGAGAGAGAGGGGGGAGAGAGAGAGAGAGAGAGAGAGGGGAAGAGAGAGAGAGAGAGAGAGAGGGGAAGAGAGAGAGAGAGTCGAGAGGGAAGAGAGAGAGGAGAGGAAGAGAGAGAGAGAGGGGGGAAGAGAA
>NC_090414.1:24982697-25005233 GCF_036365525.1 Heterodontus francisci
TTGTCCCCCCCCCCTCTCGTCTCTGTCACCACCTCTCGATATTTGTCCCCCCCCTCTCGCTCTCTGTCCCCCCCCCTCTCGCTCTCTGTCCCCCCCCCTCTCGCTCTCTGTCCCCCCCCCTCTCGCTCTCTGTCCCCCCCCCTCTCGCTCTCTGTCCCCCCCCCTCTCGCTCTCTGTCCCCCCCCCTCTCGCTCTCTGTCCCCCCCCCTCTCGCTCTCTGTCCCCCCCCCCTCTCGCTCTCTTGTCCCCCCCCCTCTCGCTCTCTGTCCCCCCCCCTCTCGCTCTCTGTCCCCCCCCCTCTCGCTCTCTGTCCCCCCCCTCTCGCTCTCTGTCCCCCCCCCCTCCTCGCTCTCTGTCCCCCCCCCTCTCGCTCTCTGTCCCCCCCCCCTCTCGCTCTCTGTCCCCCCCCCCTCTCGCTCTCTGTCCTCCCCCCCCTTCTCGCTCTCTGTCCCCCCCCCCTCTCGCTCTCTGTCCCCCCCCCCTCTCGCTCTCTGTCCCCCCCCCTCTCGCTCTCTGTCCCCCCCCCCTCTCGCTCTCTGTCCCCCCCCCTCGCTCTCGCTCCCCCCCCCTCATCGCTCTCTGTCCCCCCCCCCTCTCGCTCTCTGTCCCCCCCCCTCTCGCTCTCTGTCCCCCCCCCCTCTCGCTCTCTGTCCCCCCCCCCTCTCGCTCTCTGTCCCCCCCCCCTCTCGCTCTCTGTCCCCCCCCCCTCTCGCTCTCTGTCCCCCCCCCCCTCTCGCTCTCTGTCCCCCCCCCCTCTCGCTCTCTGTCCCCCCCCCCACTCGCTCTCTGTCCCCCCCCCCCTCTCGCTCTCTGTCCCCCCCCCCTCTCGCTCTCTGTCCCCCCCCCTCTCGCTCTCTGTCCCCCCCCCCTCTCGCTCTCTGTCCCCCCCCCCTCTCGCTCTCTGTCCCCCCCCCCTCTCGCTCTCTGTCCCCCCCCCCTCTCGCTCTCTGTCCCCCCCCCCTCTCGCTCTCTGTCCCCCCCCCCTCTCGCTCTCTGTCCCCCCCCCCCTCTCGCTCTCTGTCCCCCCCCCCTCTCGCTCTCTGTCCCCCCCCCCTCTCGCTCTCTGTCCCCCCCCCCTCTCGCTCTCTGTCCCCCCCCCCTCTCGCTCTCTGTCCCCCCCCCCTCTCGCTCTCTGTCCCCCCCCCCTCTCGCTCTCTGTCCCCCCCCCCTCTCGCTCTCTGTCCCCGTCCTCCCCCCTCTCGCTCTCTGTCCCCCCCCCCTCTCGCTCTCTGTCCCCCCCCCCTCTCGCTCTCTGTCCCCCCCCCCTCTCGCTCTCTGTCCCCCCCCCCTCTCGCTCTCTGTCCCCCCCCCCCTCTCGCTCTCTGTCCCCCCCCCCCTCTCGCTCTCTGTCCCCCCCTACCTCTCGCTCTCTGTCCCCCCCCCTCTCGCTCTCTGTCCCCCCCCCCTCTCGCTCTCTGTCCCCCCCCACCTCTCGCTCTCTGTCCCCCCCCCCCTCTCGCTCTCTGTCCCCCCCCCCTCTCGCTCTCTGTCCCCCCCCCCTCTCGCTCTCTGTCCCCCCCCCCTCTCGCTCTCTGTCCCCCCCCCCTCTCGCTCTCTGTCCCCCCCCCCCTCTCGCTCTCTGTCCCCCCCCCCTCTCGCTCTCTCTCTCTCTCTCTCCTCCCTCGTTCTTGGCAGGACACCATCCTCACACAGTGGGTGATGTGGCTCAGCATGGTGGTTATGAAATCCCAGCGCGGCTGAGGACGCTGCACAATCTGGTGATCCAGTACGCCTCCCAGGGGAGGTATGAGGTGGCCGTTGCCCCTCTGCAAACAAGCGCTGGAGGACCTGGAGAAAACCTCGGGACATGATCATCCTGACGTGGCTACCATGCTCAACATCCTTGCACTGGTGTACAGGTGAGAGAAACCCAGCCCTCGCACCCACCCCTCTCCCCCAGACTGGGGGGGGGTCCGGCACCCACCCCGCTCCCCCAGACTGGGGGGGGGGTCCGGCACCCACCCGCTCCCCCAGACTGGGGGGGGGTCCGGCACCCACCCCTCCCCTCAACTGAGTGACGGACTGGAGGGGTGGGAGGGGTGGTTGCTGGAGAGCAGGTCGGGGAGGCAGTTTGTGGGTGCAGAGCAATGGAGAGGGAATGTGGGTGTGGAGTGTGCCTGAGGGAGGGTGGGAATGAAGGAGCTGATGGGGGGTCCGGCAGGGGAGGGGCTGTGGGGGGGGGGGATGACGGGGGAGGTGCGGGGAGTGGGTGTCGGGTTTGGGGCGATGGGTTTCAGGGAGACGGACAGCAGGATGTCAACTGAAGAATGTTTCTGTGTGTTTAGAGATCAGAACAAGTACAAGGAAGCAACTCATTTACTGAACGATGCTCTGAACATTCGGGAGAAAACCCTCGGTGCAGACCATCCAGCAGTGAGTAAAACCCCCCCTCTACTGGGGGTGGGGGGCAGTGAGTAAAACCCCCCCTCTACCTGGGGGTGGGGGGCAGTGAGTAAAACCCCCACCTCTACCTGGGGGTGGGGGGCAGTGAGTAAAACCCCCCCTCTACCTGGGGGTGGGGGGCAGGGAGAAACCCCCCCTCTACCTGGGGGGGACAATGAGAAACTTCCCCCCCTCTACCTGGGGGGGCAGTGAGAAACCCCCTCCTCTACCTGGGGGGACAGTGAGAAACCCCCCCCTCTCTCTGATCGGGGGGGAGGTGATGCAGGTCACCCCCGCCCCCCCCCCACCCCGGATACTGAAAATAAACATGGTCAATGGAACTGAGGCCAATACTGACGGCAGTGGACTCGCTCTGTCACTGTCTCGCGTTCTGTCTCTCTGTCTCTCTGTCTCTCTGTCTCTCTGTCTCTCTGTCTCTCTGTCTCTCTGTCTCTCTGCTCTCTCTGTCTCTCTGTCTCTCTGTCTCTCTGTCTCTCTGTCTCTCTCTCTCTCGCTCTGTCTGTCTCTCTCTCTCTCTCTCGCTCTGTCTGTCTCTCTCTCTCTCTCTCGCTCTGTCTGTCTCTCTCTCTCTCTCTCGCTCTGTCTGTCTCTCTCTCTCTCTCTCGCTCTGTCTGTCTCTCTCTCTCTCTCTCGCTCTGTCTGTCTCTCTCTCTCTCTCTCGCTCTGTCTGTCTCTCTCTCTCTCTCTCGCTCTGTCTGTCTCTCTCTCTCTCTCTCTCGCTCTGTCTGTCTCTCTCTCTCTCTCTCTCGCTCTGTCTGTCTCTCTCTCTCTCTCTCTCGCTCTGTCTGTCTCTCTCTCTCTCTCTCTCGCTCTGTCTGTCTCTCTCTCTCTCTCTCGCTCTGTCTGTCTCTCTCTCTCTCTCTCGCTCTGTCTGTCTCTCTCTCTCTCTCTCGCTCTGTCTGTCTCTCTCTCTCTCTCTCGCTCTGTCTGTCTCTCTCTCTCTCTCTCGCTCTGTCTGTCTCTCTCGCTCTCTACGCTCTGTCTGTCTCTCTCAGCTCTCTCGCTCTGTCTGTCTCTCTCAGCTCTCTCGCTCTCTCTGTCTCTCTCGCTCTCTCGCTCTCTCTGTCTCTCTCGCTCTCTCGCTCTCTCTGTCTCTCTCTCTCTCTCTCGCTCTCGCTCTGTCTCTCTCGCTCTCTCGCTCTGTCTGTCTCTCTCGCTCTCTCGCTCTGTCTGTCTCTCTCGCTCTCTCACTCGCTCTCTCTCTGTCTCTCTCGCTCTCTCGCTCTCTCGCTCTCTCGCTCTCTCTGTCTCTCTCGCTCTCTCGCTCTCTCTGTCTCTCTCGCTGTCTGTGTGTCTCTCTCTCTTGCTCTGTGTGTGTCTGTGTCTCTGTTGTGACCTGTCTTGTCTGTTTTCTCCTAGGTTGCAGCTACCCTCAACAATTTGGCGGTGCTGTGTGGCAAGAGAGGGAAGTATAAAGAGGCAGAACCACTCTGTAAGAGAGCTCTGGAGATCAGGGAGAAGGTGGGTGATCAGAACTAGCCTCTCAGTCATTATTCATGGGATGTGGGTGTCGCTGACCAGGCCAGTATTTATTGCCCATCCCTAATTTCCCTTGAGAAGGTGGTGGTGAGCTGCCTTCTTGAACGGCTGCAGTCCATGTGGGGTAGGTACACCCACAGTGCTGTTAGGAAGGGAGTTCCAGGATTTTGACCCAGCGACAGTGAAGGAACGGTGATATAGTTCCAAGTCAGGATGGTGTGTGACTTGGAGGGGGAACTTGCAGGTGGTGGTGTTCCCATGTATCTGCTGCCCTTGTCCTTCTAGTTGGTAGAGGTCGCGGGTTTGGAAGGTGCTGTCTAAGGAGCCTTGGTGCATTGCTGCAGTGCATCTTGTAGATGGTACACACTGCTGCCACTGTGCGTCGGTGGTGGAGGGGAGTGAATGTTTGTAGATGGAGTGCCAATCAAGGGGGCTGCTTTGTCCAGGATGGTGTCGAGCTTCTTGAGTGTTGTTGGAGCTGCACCCATCCAGGCAAGTGGAGAGTATTCCATCACATTCCTAACTTGTGCCTTGTAGATGGTGGACAGACTTTGGGGAGTCAGGAGGTGAGTTACTCACCACAGGATTCCTAGCCTCTGACCTGCTCAATTGTCAGGGTGTCCCAGTTTAGAGCATCTTCTCAGCTCTCCCAGTGGCTCCTTGGAAAATGTAACCCCCCCCTCCCGGTATGGAGTCGGATGGAATAGGACAGGCCCAAGGCCTGTGCTCAGGTAGCCTGATCTCGGCCTGAGGCAACGGTTGGGCTACAGTTAGCCTCAGCACCTTGGATTAGAGAGCGGAGTCGGGCGGGGGAGCGGTGGGAGGCTGGCGAGGGGGAGGGGAACAAGAAGACCTCTTGCTACCGTCCCCCTCCCCCCAACCCCCGATTTCCCAGGAGCTTCTGCTGTGTATGAGCAGATTGAACATCAGGCAAAGACAGGATCAGCCTCGGCCGTGATGCCCCATGCAGTCAAACAGCCTGCTGACACCGACTGTCTTGGCTCGCACATAAATAATGCTGACGGCAGTCTGCTGTGCCTCGGTGAGAACCTTCTCATGGGGGTGATGGGAAATCTGTCCAACCGCTCTCCATACCCAGCAACACCGCCCACCTCCCCCACTCACCCCATCACCCCACTGAGCAGCCTCCCCCACACCGCCGGAGGACATGGAGAAACATCTGGGTTCACAACCCATCCTGACCTGGCCACCTCCCTTATTCCACATCCTCGCCCTGGTGTACAGGCCAGACCCTCCACCTCTTTCCACACCCCCTCCCGACCCGGCCTCTACAGTCAGGGAAATTGTCTGGGGGGGTGCCTGTCTCCCAGTGTCTTCAGGAAGGGTGGAGGAGGGCAGTTATGGATGGAATGGGGGAGGGAGTGTGGGGGGATTAAACTCCAGCGTGGTGTTCAGTTCACTTTCTTCCCCCTTCCTCCCGAATTTGGAGTCAGGTCTTGGGGAAATTACACCCGGATGTTGCCAAACAGCTGAACAATCTGGCGTTGCTGTGTCAGAACCAGGGGAAGTACGAGGAGGTCGAGCATTATTATCGCCATGCCCTGGAGATCTACCAGTCCAGACTGGGGCCGGATGATCCCAACGTGGCCAAAACCAAGAACAATCTGGTAGGGGTCTGCACCTTGCTATTCAACTGTGGGGGGCAGCGCCACCGGCGCAGTGCGTTACTGGAAGCTAGGGTTGCAAGACTGGACTCGACTGCACGCACACAGCAGAGCTCTGCTCAGACCCCATCGGGAGTAACTGTGTTCAGTGCCGGGCCCCGCACCTCAGGAAGGGGATATTGTCCTGGGAGAGGGTGCAGTGCAGATTCACCAGAATGATCCCGGAGATAAAAGGGTTAATTTCCGAGGACGGGTCACACAGACTGGGCTTGTATTCCCTCGAGTGTCGAAGATTAAGGGGGTGATCTAATCGAGGGGTTTAAGATGATTAAAGGATTTGATCGGGTCGATAGAGAGAAACTATTTCCTCTGGTCGGGGGGAGTCCAGAACAAGGGGGCAGAACCTTAAAATTCGAGCCCGGACCGTTCAGGGGTGATGTCAGGAAACACTTCTTCACACAAAGGGGAGTGGAAATCGGGAACTCTCTCTTCCCCCGCCCCCCCCCCCCCCCCTGAAAGCTGCTGAGGCCGGGGGTCAATTGGGAATTTCAAGACTGAGATTGATGGATTTTAGTTGGGTGAGGGGGATTAAGAGTTATGGCACCAAGGTGGGGAGATGGAGTTAAGATGCACATCAGCCGCGATCTAACTGAATGAAGGAACAGGCTCAAGGGGCTGAATGGCCTCCGAATGTTCCTATATCCTGACTGGAGTTTCCTGTCCTGGCGATGCCAGCTTTAGCAGCAGTAGGAAATGACAGCTGGCCTCAGTGCCCCTGGGATTGAGTGCGGGTGGGGTGGAGTGGGGGGGTGGGGGGGGAAGGTTGCTGAGGAGGGGGTAAATTCAGCCAGGGATCCCGCTATTCAGTGCCTCCTGCAGGAGGGTGGGTGTGCGTGCAGGCAAGCAGTGACAGGATGGAGATTGGCTGTCTTGCCCGCTGCTGTCGAATAGCCTGATGACGCTCAGTAGCGGGGAGTTGTCTGCAGTAGTGTGCGGGGCAAAAGGTACCGACGGCGAGCGAAAACCCCAGCGAGAGTGGGAAGGGCAGGTGAACAAGTTTAACTTCTGACTAGCTCCGTCCACTCGGGGAAAAATGTGTCTGATTACATGTTTCTTCCCTCTCCCTCAGGCATCCTGTTATCTTAAACAGGGCAAATATGAAGAGGCAGAGTCTCTGTACAAGGAGATCCTAACTAGGGCACACGAGAAGGAGTTTGGTTCTGTTAGTGGTACGTATACACTGGCCTCTTGATCTGTGAGGGGGGGGGAAATTGTTTCCTACTGTTTAACTTGTGCTCATTGAGTCTGTTATGACCAGGTGAGAAAGGGGTCGAGGGTTCCCTCTCAGCTTTCACCTGGTCTTACCGTAACAGGGTTTAATTTTAAACACACCAAGTTTTTAACTCCCCCCTTGGTCAATCCTTGTTCAATTATAAGGCCAAGAAACCAGCAGAAACAGGCTTTCTTAAGTTTAAAGAGGAAAAGTTGAAGTTTATTAAACTTGAACTTAAACTCTAATTCAGTTAACGTCTATTGATACACGATGCGCCTCACGCTAGCATGCATATGTGATACACACATGCAGATAGAGACAGAAAAGAGCAGAAGAAAAATAAAGTGGAAAGGTTTGAGGCAATATCTGAAGAGTTTTTGTTACGGTTCTTCGAGCTCACTGTCGAGTCCTTGATTGTAGGTAGATCTTGCTTTTCTTTGGGGGCCCAGTATTCTTCTTAAACCTTGTTCACTGCAGGAGGCTTTTCTCTCTTGGGGTTCATGTGTCTTCAGTGGATTCAGAGGTTTGTGAGAAAGAGATGGGAGCAGACAGGAGAGATCTTCTCAGTCCAAGAGCAAATGGACACTGTAGTTCAAACACTCTGCGCCCAATTTAAAAGACTGGAACAGCCAGTTATTCATGTGACCAGCTGGTCTAACCAGACCTGGCCCCTGTGGATTGCATCACCCCAGCAGGCCCTGGAATGCGCTTCCCCACCCCCTCACTGTCTGGTGATCAACATCCATTGTGGCTATTTTGTCCTTCCAAGCACTGTCTGTTAATATGCAAATGTCTTTTCCAGTCACAGCTGATCTGTCTAACAAGTCATTTCTTGCGCCAACAACACTTCAAAATCAAAGTTCATGACAAAATTAATGTGCCTCAATCTTGGCAGGTGGGGGCCTCGCATGACAAGTGTTAGCACTGGGGGAAAGGAGTGTTCTAAATGCCAACCCCCGCACGGCCGGAACTGCTCATCGGACCCAGGCCCCGAAACCCTCCTCGGGAGCCGGTCCCGCACAACCCGAGCCGCCTCTCGGAAATGCCCTCCGTGCCATTCCAATCGGTGCGGAGGGGTTTCCTGTACGGGCTGCTCCTGCACACTCTCCACTTCCTCGCACTCGTCATCCGGCCGGACACGCCCTGGCGGTCCGCGTTGCCATCTGGCGGCGAGGGGAAACCCCGATGGAGGTCTCTCTACGCGGGAGTTTTCCCCCTTTACATCGGGGACCTGGGGTGGAGGGTGCTGCACAGAGCAGTCCCGTGCAATAGGCTTTTAAGTAGGTTCACGGACTCCCAGTCCGCCTGTACTTTCTGCGGCCTGGACGAGTCCGTGTTCCACGTTTATACGGAGTGTGCGAGGTTGCAGCCCCTCATTGAGTATCTGAAGGGGCTGCTCCTCAAATTCTGGCTGCACTTCAGTCCCACACTCCTGATCTTTGGGCACCCGGTGCGGAGGGGCTCGGGCCGGGAGGAGGATCTCCTCGTCGGTCTGCTCCTGGGCCTGGCCAAGGTGGCAATTCATTGGTCCAGGTTGCGGGCCGTCGGGGGGTCCGTCCTCCCCGATTGCCTGCCCCTCTTCCGCGGTTATGTTCGCGCCCGGGTGTCCCTGGAAAAGGAGCATGCGGTGTCCGCCGGTACGATTGAGGCCTTCCGCGACCGGTGGGCACCACAGGGATTGGAGTGCATTGTCGACGCCGAGAATGGCATTTTAACTTGAGTTTTTGTTTATTTCTGTTTTTAATAAAGTTATTTTAAAAATATAAGTATGTTTATAAAGGGGGCCTGAGGAATAAAGGCCCCCTCGACATGAAAAATATAAAAGGGGCCTGGGGTAAAAAGGCCACCTTTATAAAAAAAAAAAACGGGGTTAGATACAGAGTAAATCTCCCTCTACACTGTCCCCACCAAACACTCCCAGGGAAGGAACCCAAATAAAAGCTGTCTGTTTTGGAGGGAAGGGGATGGGATAAGGGAAAGTGTTTGTGTCTGAAAATGGAAGTTATGTGATTCTAACTGTCGACAGGTGAGAATAAACCCATTTGGATGCACGCTGAGGAACAGGAGGAGCAGAGCAAGGTGAGCATCAATGGGCAGTCAGTGAAACCAGACCTCACCCTGCCGTCTGTCCCTGGGCCTGTGTCGGGAACAATAACTTGCATCTGTATAGCTACTTTAATGTATTGCAAAGTCCCCAAGGTGCTTCACAGGAGCGTAAATCAGACAGAATTTGACCCCGAGCCACATAAGGAGATATTAGGGACAGGCGACCAAAAGCTCGGTCAAAGAGGTCGGTTTTTAAGGAGTGTCTGAAAGGAGGAGAGAGAGAGGCGGAGAGGTTTAGGGAGGGAATTCCAGAACTTAGGGCCCCAGGCAGCTGAAGGCACGGCCGCCAATGGTGGAGCGATGGGAATCGGGGGATGGACAAGAGGGCGGAATTGGAGGGAGCACAGAGATCTCGGAGCGTTGTAGGGGCTGGAGGAGGTTACAGAGATAGGGAGGGTTGTAGGGTCTGGAGGAGGTGACAGAGATAGGGAGGGTTGTAGGGTCTGGAGGAGGTGACAGAGATAGGGAGGGTTGTCGGGGCTGGAGGAGGTTACAGAGATAGGGAGGGTTGTTGGGGCTGGAGGAGGTTACAGAGATAGGGAGGGTTGGGGCTGGAGGAGGTTACAGAGATAGGGAGGGTTGGAGGTGCTGGAGGTGGTTACAGAGATAGGGAGGGTTGGAGGTGCTGGAGGAGGTTACAGAGATAGGGAGGGTTGTAGGGGCTGGAGGAGGTTACAGAGATAGGGAGGGTTGTCGGGGCTGGAGGAGGTTACAGTGATAGGGAGGGTTGTAGGGGCTGGAGGAGGTTACAGAGATAGGGAGGGTTGTAGGGGCTGGAGGAGGTTACAGAGATAGGGAGGGTTGTAGGGGCTGGAGGAGGTTACAGAGATAGGGAGGGTTGTAGGGGCTGGAGGAGGTTACAGAGATAGGGAGGGTTGTAGGCGCTGGAGGAGGTTACAGATAGGGAGGGTTGTCGGGGCTGGAGGAGGTTACAGTGATAGGGAGGGTTGTAGGGGCTGGAGGAGGTTACAGAGATAGGGAGGGTTGGAGGTGCTGGAGGAGGTTACAGAGATAGGGAGGGTTGTAGGGGCTGGAGGAGGTTACAGAGATAGGGAGGGTTGTCGGGGCTGGAGGAGGTTACAGAGATAGGGAGGGTTGTAGAGGCTGGAGGAGGTTACAGAGAGATAGGGAGGGTTGCAGGGGCTGGAGGAGGTTACAGAGATAGGGAGGGTTGTTGGGGCTGGAGGAGGTTTCAGAGATAGGGAGGGTTGTTGGGGCTGGAGGAGGTTTCAGAGATAGGGAGGGTTGTTGGGGCTGGAGGAGGTTTCAGAGATAGGGAGGGTTGTTGGGGCTGGAGGAGGTTACAGAGATAGGGAGGGTTGTAGGCGCTGGAGGAGGTTACAGAGATAGGGAGGGGGCGAGGAGGCCATGGAGGGATTTGAAATCGAGGTTTTGTCGGACAGGGAGCCAGTGTAGGTCAGCGCGCACAGGGGGTGATGGGTGAATGGGACTGGGTGTGAGTTAGGACACGGGGGGAGGAAGTTGCAGGATGGAATATAATTTGTTTTTCTTCCTGTTCCAGGGTAGACGGAGAGACGGTGTCCTATATTGGGAATATGGTAACTGGTACAAGGCTTGTAAGGTTGACAGGTGAGATTTCCTCCCCCAGACTATTGATCAGCCCCCCTTACATCATCAAGATTACAACTTGCTAAAATCTCGTGCTCACTGCTGTTCTGAGGAATGGACACTCCCAGGACAGGTACAGTATGGGGGTTAGATACAGAGTAAAGCTCCCTCTACACTGTCCCCATCAAACACTCCCAGGACAGGTACAGTACGGGTTTTCTTTTGGGCCTCCTTATCTCGAGAGACAATGGATACGCGCCTGGAGGTGGTCAGTGGTTTGTGAAGCAGCGCCTGGAGTGGCTATAAAGGCCAATTCTGGAGTGACAGGCTCTTCCACAGGTGCTGCAGAGAAATTTGTTTGTTGGGGCTGTTGCACAGTTGGCTCTCCCCTTGCGCCTCTGTCTTTTTTCCTGCCAACTACTAAGTCTCTTCGACTCGCCACAATTTAGCCCTGTCTTTATGGCTGCCCGCCAGCTCTGGCGAATGCTGGCAACTGACTCCCACGACTTGTGATCAATGTCACACGATTTCATGTCGCGTTTGCAGACGTCTTTATAACGGAGACATGGACGGCCGGTGGGTCTGATACCAGTGGCGAGCTCGCTGTACAATGTGTCTTTGGGGATCCTGCCATCTTCCATGCGGCTCACATGGCCAAGCCATCTCAAGCGCCGCTGACTCAGTAGTGTGTATAAGCTGGGGATGTTGGCCGCTTCAAGGACTTCTGTGTTGGAGATATAGTCCTGCCACCTGATGCCAAGTATTCTCCGAAGGCAGCGAAGATGGAATGAATTGAGACGTCGCTCTTGGCTGGCATACGTTGTCCAGGCCTCGCTGCCGTAGAGCAAGGTACTGAGGACACAGGCCTGATACACTCGGACTTTTGTGTTCCGTGTCAGTGCGCCATTTTCCCACACTCTCTTGGCCAGTCTGAACATAGCAGTGGAAGCCTTACCCATGCGCTTGTTGATTTCTGCATCTAGAGACAGGTTACTGGTGATAGTTGAGCCTAGGTAGGTGAACTCTTGAACCACTTCCAGAGCGTGGTCGCCAATATTGATGGATGGAGCATTTCTGACATCCTGCCCCATGATGTTCGTTTTCTTGAGGCTGATGGTTAGGCCAAATTCATTGCAGGCAGACGCAAACCTGTCGATGAGACTCTGCAGGCATTCTTCAGTGTGAGATGTTAAAGCAGCATCGTCAGCAAAGAGGAGTTCTCTGATGAGGACTTTCCGTACTTTGGACTTCGCTCTTAGACGGGCAAGGTTGAACAACCTGCCCCCTGATCTTGTGTGGAGGAAAATTCCTTCTTCAGAGGATTTGAACGCATGTGAAAGCAGCAGGGAGAAGAAAATCCCAAAAAGTGTGCGTGCGAGAACACAGCCCTGTTTCACACCACTCAGGATAGGAAAGGGCTCTGATGAGGAGCCACCATGTTGAATTGTGCCTTTCATATTGTCATGGAATGAGGTGATGATACTTAGTAGCTTTGGTGGACATCCGATCTTTTCTAGTAGTCTGAAGAGACCACGTCTGCTGACGAGGTCAAAGGCTTTGGTGAGATCAATGAAAGCAATGTAGAGGGGCATCTGTTGTTCACGGCATTTCTCCTGTATCTGACGAAGGGAGAACAGCATGTCAATAGTCGATCTCTCTGCACGAAAGCCACACTGTGCCTCAGGGTAGACGCGCTCGGCCAGCTTCTGGAGCCTGTTCAGAGCGACTCGAGCAAAGACTTTCCCCACTATGCTGAGCAGGGAGATTCCACGGTAGTTGTTGCAGTCACCGCGGTCACCTTTGTTTTTATAGAGGGTGATGATGTTGGCATCGCGCATGTCCTGGGGTACTGCTCCCTCGTCCCAGCACAGGCATAGCAGTTCATGTAGTGCTGAGAGTATAGCAGGCTTGGCACTCTTGATTATTTCAGGGGTAATGCTGTCCTTCCCAGGGGCTTTTCCGCTGGCTAGGGAATCAATGGCATCACTGAGTTCCGATTTGGTTGGCTGTATGTCCAGCTCATCCATGACTGGTAGAGGCTGGGCTGCATTGAGGGCAGTCTCAGTGACAGCATTCTCCCTGGAGTACAGTTCTAGGTAGTGCTCAACCCAGCGGTCCATCTGTTTGCGTTGGTCAGTGATTATGTCCCCCGATTTAGATTTGAGGGGGGTGATCTTCTTGATGGTTGGCCCAAGAGCTCTCTTCATGCCATCATACATTCCTCTGATGTTTCCGGTGTCTGAGGCCAGCTGAATATGACTGCATAGGTGTTGCCAGTAGTCGTTTGCGCAACGCCTAGCTGTTCTTTGTGCAGTACTTCTGGCTGCTGTAAGTGCTGCGGATGTTAAATCGCTGGGGGCTTTCTTGTAGTTCAAAAGTGCAATGCGCTTAGCGGCTATGACAGGTTCCAGCTCTTCATTATGAGATTGAAACCAGTCTGCATTTCTCTTCGCACTTTTGCCGTAGGTGGTCAAAGCTGACTCATAGATGGCGTCTCTGATGTGGGCCCACTTGGTCTCAGCATCCCCTGTGGGAGTGTTTTGAAGGGCTGTTACAAGTGAATTTAGAAATTTTTGTAACAGCTGTGGGTGAGAAATTCTGCTCGTGTTGATGCGCGGGTGGCCCTTCTGCTTGGAATGATGCAACTTCTTTGGTCTGAGTCTAACCTTGCTGCACACCAGGGAGTGGTCGGTGTCGCAGTCCGCACTGTGGAAGCTGCGTGTGATTTGAACACTGTTTAAGGCGGCTCGCCTTGTGACAATGAGGTCTAGCTGGTGCCAACGACGTGATCTTGGGTGCCTCCATGAAACCTGGTGACAGGGTTTAGTGTGAAAGAACGAGTTGGTGATGCAGAGGTTATGATAGGTACACAACTCAAGCAGTCTCTGCCCGTTCTCATTCATCCTTCCAACGCCATAGCGCCCAAGGCAGGAGGGCCATGAGTCATGGTCGGCCCCAACCCTGGCATTAAAGTCCCCCAGCAGGAATAGGTGTTCGGTGTTGGGGATGCTGCTAATGATGTTATGGAGTTGTTCATAGAACTGGTCTTTAGCTTCAGGTGCGGAACAGAGTGTTGGAGCATAGATGCTGAGTAGGTGTACTGGACCAGAGGTGGTGAGCAGTCGGATGGACAGTATGCGTTCCGAGCCATTTGAGGGAGGCTCTATCATGCTGAGCAAGGAGTTTCTGATGGCGAAGCCCACTCCATGCTGTCTTGGTTCTTCAGGATCCCTGCCCTGCCAGAAGAAGGTGTAGTCTTGCTCTGCTAGAGAGCCACTCGCGGGGAGGCGAGTCTCCTGAAGTGCTGCAATGTCCACATTGAGTCTACTGAGCTCGTTGTTAATGATGGCGGTCTTCCGAGAATCGTTGATTTGTGTAAGGTCTTCCGACAGGCCAGGACACATAGTTCTGACGTTCCAGCTTGCAAAGCGAAGGGCTGGTACCTTCTTTCCTTTTTTCATGTTGTTTGGTGCGGTGTATCAGTCCACCTTTCGGGCAATGACCCTGAGCTCCAAGCACCCATTGAAGCAGGCAGACTGTGGCGGGACAGAACCTTATTGACCGGGGGCTGCCCGGTTTGAGGCGGGCGGTAGCTGTCCAGTGATACAGAGTACAGAGTAAAACTCCCTCTACACTGTCCCCCATCAAACACTCCCAGGACAGGTACAGTACGTGGGTTAGATACAGAGTAAAGCTCCCTCTGCACTGTCCCCATCAAACACTCCCAGGACAGGTACAGCACTGGGATTGGCTGCTCTCTGATTTGGGAGCCTGAGTGCATCAACGAGGTGCAGCTGACTGTGGCTGTGTGCACAGGTTGGAGGCTGCAGGCTGTGTGACTGCTGCAAGAGGAAGATTCAAACTGAACCAAAGGTTTTTTTCCAAATTTCAACGAACGAAGGAAGGAAGGCAGAGAACTGGAAGCTCTTTTTGTGAGTTTGTTTTATCCTGAAGTCTTTTTCATTGATTGTTGGGGGTGGGGAAAGAAGAGACCTGAAGACCTTGGGTGGGGCTGTATTGTTCAATAGGGAGCTCCTGTGTTTAACATCTTTGGATAGGGAGCTCCCTCCCCACCTACTAAGCCTGGGACAGCTGGAGCTGCCCAGGTGAAGAGACCTCTTATCTGAACATCGAAGGAGGCGTGTGCCTTGGCAGCTTACAGCTGACCCAGGTGAAGACATCACCCCACCCTCCCAACTGGAAGACCAGCTACAAGACTTGTGCAATCCTAACAAAGACTGATTCCTCCTGGCCTTCCTCTCCCTCAGCCTCTTCCCCTGTGCTACATCCTTTAAGTGTTGCTTTTTTGATTTATTGTATTTAGTGCCTGTAACTCTTCTAGCCCATGACTTCTCAGTCCTCTCCGGTGGCGGGGCCCTCCTATGCTGCAGCAGCTGCGACAGCTGCTCCTGTGGCCCCGTCACCATTTAAAATCTTAACACCAAAGCATGGGGTGAAGAGTTACACCCATCCTAATATGACTATTGAGGCTTGTGTTAAGGCAATGGCCGTGGTTGTCGGCCCCTCGGCCATTGTTGCAGCCTCAAAGATGTATGGGAAGGCTGTGTTCTTCCTGAAGACCGAGCAGGCTGTGTCCCTCGCCCTGAGTACGGGGCTCACAGTGGGTGGGATTTTCCTGCCAGTGGACCCTCTGGGGGCCACTGTGCATCGGGTAATCTTGTCAAACGTCCCACCCTTCATTCCTGATGAGCTCCTCCTCCCCCACCTACACCATCTGGGGCAGGTGAGGTCAGGGATCACCCCAGTCCCGCTCGGTCTTCGGGAGCACAGCCTCCGACATGTGTACTCCTTCCGCCGCCAGCTATTCATGCAGCTGGCACGGGAGGAGGTCTTGGCGGGCCACTTCGGTATAGAGTTTCAGGGGACGGCCTACCGCGTCTTCTGGACCTCGGATGGGGCGCGGTGCCACGTCTGCAAGGGGGTGGGACATGTTCGTAAGAACTGCCCCAACCTCCCGGCCGCCAGCTCCACCTCGGCGGCCCAGAGTGGTTCCACAGCACCTCCTCCCACTCCCCCCACGCATCCAATAGACACCGCTCGGACGGGAGGGGAGCGTCCGTCCGAGCGGAAGGAAGACGCGGGGAAAAAAGAAACATCATGAGGCGCGTCCCCTGGACACTTTGACTCAACCCGAGCCTGAGCTCAGCACAAAGCCCATTCCCATGGAATCCACCTGTCACAGGGCTGGGCTCAGGCCCAGGGTGACTAAAAAGGGAAAAAAGGGTGCGGAGGCCTCTGATGACATGGAGGTCTCTGAGCCTCCGCGCCCAAGTGGGAAAAAGAGGAGAAGGCACCCCTCCACAGAAATAACACAGGGCCCTGAGGTGCAGGGCCCATCTGTTGGAGGGGAGCTGCCTCCTGTTTCGGGTCCTCAGGTTCCCCCTACCGCCACCACCAAGGCTACAAAGTCCAGGCAGGAGCTCCCTATTCCTCAGGATGGAGGGGAGGGGAGGGCCCCGGTACATGAGGCCCCTCCTGAAGGAGTAAGTGGGGCCCTGCTTGTGGTGGGGGAGCCTGGGGACGCCGCCCATTCCGCCACTGCTACTGGGTTGGGTGCCCTGAATGAAGGGGAGGGCGACGCCCCAGAGGGTCAGCCCTCCCAGCCGGAGTCCACCACCAACCAGGAGACACCCGACACGGTGAAAACTGAGAATGCTGCCCCATCTGCTGGACCTGTGAGTGGTGGCGGAGCGGGAGATGGCCTCCTCTCTCCGCCTCGGGTCTCTGCTCCGGCTGGATTTCCGGCGTCGGGATCTTATGTCTCCCCTGGACCACTCATTGGCCTGGGGACGGAGGTGGAGGGGGGTCCTGGGCTGCTGGCGCCCACAGGCTCCAGTTTTACAATAGAACCCAGAGAGGACTCCTCCGCCATCGATCCTGGGGGTGGGATCGTGACGGAGGCGGGATCAGCTGGCGCGGCTGGGACGTCCGCCCCACAGTGTATGGTGGATGTGTCGGCCACTGGCGGTGACGACCCGGAGGAGGATATGGATTCGGTGTGGGGCACGGAGGATGATCTTGATTCCATCGCCAGTGAGGTGGTGGAGTCCCTCGTGCCTCCCACCGAATCTCCTCTCATCCCCACGGCGGAACTCCGGGATTTCCTCGCGGCTTGCAGGGGTTGCCGCGATAAAGTTCAGCTGGCCCTCGGCCGTTGGTCGAATCTGGCGCTGATCATACAGTCCGTCCGTGCCGCCCTGAAGAAAGCGGACAAGCGCGCGGGCGTGAAACTGGTTGAGAGGCGCTGGTTTAATGTGTTCCTCAATGGGTTGCTGGGGGAGTGGAAGGCCAGGTGCACTTCCACTCCCTCCTCACAGTGAGCTGTTGGTGACGGGTTTTAAGTACCTTTGACATGAAGATAACCATAGCCAGCCTCAACATCAACAGCAGCAGGGGGTCTCCGCAGATTTCACAATCTCTCAGTCCTTAGGGAAGGGAGATACGCGGTGAGCTTTCTGCAGGAAACCCACACCGTTTCGGGAGACGAAGCCACCTGGCTCTTGGAGTGGCAGGGTGGGGTCTACATGAGTCACCTTACCCCTATTTCTAGTGGGGTGGCTAGCTTGCTGGCCCCGACTTTTCAGCCGGAGATCTTGGGGGCCAAGGAGCTAGTGCCGGGCCGCTTGCTCCACCTTGCTGTTCGCCTGGGTAGCGTGCCGCTCCACTTTGTGAACGTGTACGCGCCCAGGCCCGGCGCATTGCAAGCGCGCTTCTTTGAAGAAGGGTCCGCTCTCTTGAGCTCCATCGATAGCGGCGAGTGCATCATCCTCGGGGGGGGGGGATTTTAACTGCACCCTCGAGGTGGGGGATCGTTCCGGTCCCCAGCGCGGCCAAGCGTCGGTGGAGCAGTTGAGGGGACTGATCAGCTCCCTTAACTTGGTGGACGTCTGGTGGAATCTCCATCCCGACTCCAGCGCCTTCACGTGGTGGTCTGGAGGAGGAGGGTCCTGAATCGACCGCCTCTACTTTTCGCAGGCGTACGTCTCCCGCGTCTCGGCGGCCTCCATGCGGCTGGTGCCGTGCTCGGACCACCACCTGGTGTGGGCGGAGTTCACTCCGCACGCGGGCGGGGTCCGCATACTGGCACTTTAACAACCGGCTGCTGGAGGACGAGCGATTTCGGGACTCGTTCTGTCAATTCTGGGCCGACTGGAGAAGGAAGCAGGGGGGCTTCCCCTCCTTGAGGCTATGGTGGGATGTGGGCAAGACTCCCGTCCGCGTCTTCTGTCAGGAGTACGCGAAGGGGTCGACCAAGAGGCGGGAGGCCGAGATCGGGAGCCTTGAGAGGGAGGTGCTCGACTTGGAGTCCCGCCTCGGTCATGCCGTCGCAGACCCGGCCCTGTGGCAGGCGTACAAAGAGAAGGGCGCGCTGAGGGACCTGCAGCTCATAGGTCCCGAGGCGCGTACGTGAGGTCGCGGATCCAGATCCTGGAAGATTTGGACCGCGCCTCACCCTTCTTCTACTCGCTGGAAAAATGGCGGGGTGTCCGTAAGCAGCTCGTCGAGCTGCTGGCCGACGACGGATCCGGAGGGAATGGGCCTCCTGGTCCGGACGTATTACAGTGCGTTGTTCTCTCCGGATCTGTCCAGCGAGGATGCGCGCAGAGTTTTGTGGGAGGACCTGCCGCAGGTCAGCCCGGAGGGCGCCGAAGGATTGGAGGCTCCGCTCACGTTGGCGGAGCTGACTGGCGCCCTCCACCAGCTCTCAAGGGGCAAATCCCCAAGGCTGGATGGGTTGACCGTGGAGTTCCTCAGGGCGTTCTGGGATGTCCTGGGGGACGATTACGCGCGGGTCCTGGGGGAAAGCCTGGCGACCGGGGAGATGCCCCTCTCGTGGTGCAGGGCGGTCATCGTCCTGCTGCCGAAGAAGGGCGATCTCCGCCTGCTTAAAAACTGGCGTCCGGTCTCCCTCCTCAGCACGGATTATAAGATCTTTGCCCGGGCTATGTCTACCCGCCTGGGCTCCGTGCTGGCCCACATGATCCACCCCGACCAGTCCTACACGGTCCTGGTCCGGTCCATCCAGGACAACATCCACCTGGTCCTGGACCTGATCCATCTTTCCCAGAGGACTGGTCAGTCGGTCGCCTTTCTCTCCCTCGATCAGGAGAAGGCATTCGACAGGGTGGATCACGAATACCTTTTCAGGACTCTGCGCGCTTTCGGACTCGGGCCGCATTTCGTGGCCCGTGTCCGACTTTTATATGCCGCCGCAGAGTGTCTAGTCAAAGTTAACGGGTCCTTGACGGCGCCCCATCGATTTGGGAGAGGAGTGCGTCAGGGATGCCCCATGTCCGGCCAATTGTATACCATCTGCGTGGAGCCCTTCCTGTGCCTGCTTCGCAGGAGGTTGACGGGATTGGCTCTGCGCGAGCCGGCCATGCGGGTCGTCCTCTCGGCTTACGCCGACGACGTGCTCCTCGCGGTCACAGATCCTGTTGACTTGCGGAGGATGCGCGACTGCCAGCAGACCTTTTCTGCCGCGTCCTCCACGAGGATCAATTGGGAGAAATGTTCTGGACTCCTGGTGGGTCAGTGGCGGGTGGACTCCCTGCCGGAGGAGATGACACCTTTTGCGTGGAGCACCACGCACCTCCTCTATCTGGGAGTCCATCTTAGCCCCGCTGAGGAAGCCTGGCCGGCAAACTGGCAGGAGTTGGAGGCGAAAGTCACAGCTCGGCTGGGGCGCTGAACAGGACTGCTCCGAGTGCTTTCCTACAGGGGCCGAGCGTTGGTCATAAACCAACTGGTGGCCTCCATGCTGTGGTACCGGTTGGTCACTTTGGCCCCGCCCCCTGTATTTGCCACCAAGATCCAGAAGAAACTCGTCAATTTCTTCTGGGGCAAGAGGAAACACTGGGTCTCTGCCACGGTCCTGAGTCTCCCGATTGAGGAGGGCGGTCAGTCGCTGGTGTGCGTCCGCACCCAGGCTGCGACTCTCCGCCTTCGGACCCTGCAGAGATACCTGTACGTCGAGCGTCCTCCCAGATGGTGTGCGCTGGCGACGTATTTTTTCCGCCAGTGTCACTGCCTTCAAGACGACACGCAGCTCCCGGTGGAGTCTGTTAGCCGCGCCTCTCTGAGGGAGTTGCCTGTCTTTTACAGGGATCTATTCCGAGTCTGGAACATGGTCGCGTCCAGTCAGGGTGCTCCCCTGCTGGCGGAGGAGAGCGCCTCGGCTGTCCGGGCGGCCGACTCCGGGGACGGTCCGGCGGGCGGAGGAATAGCTGAAACCCCCGGGACGCGCCTCACTGCGGGTGGCGAGGGGGCTCGGGAGTGCGGAGCGATCCCGGCCGAGCTGACCGCCGCTCGGCCGGAACTGCTCACCGGACCCAGGCCCCGAAACCCTCCTCGGGAGCCGGTCCCGCACAACCCGAGCCGCGTCTCGGAAATTCCCTCCGTGCCATTCCAATCGGTGCGGAGGGGTTTCCTGTACGGGCTGCTCCTGCACACTCTCCACTTCCTCGCCCTCGTCAGCCGGCCGGACACGCCCTGGCGGTCCGCGTTGCCATCTGGCGGCGAGGGGAAACCCCGATGGAGGTCTCTCTACGCGGGAGTCTTCCCCCTTTACATCGGGGACCTGGGGTGGAGGGTGTTGCACAGAGCAGTCCCGTGCAATAGACTTTTAAGTAGGTTCACGGACTCCCAGGCCTCCTGTACTTTCTGCGGCCTGGACGAGTCCGTGTTCCACGTTTGTACGGAGTGTGCGAGGTTGCAGCCCCTCATTGAGTATCTGAAGGGGCTGCTCCTCAAATTCTGGCTGCACTTCAGACCCACGCTCCTGATCTTTGGGCACCCGGTGCGGAGGGGCTCGGGCCGGGAGGAGGATCTCCTCGTCGGTCTGCTCCTGGGCCTGGCCAAGGTGGCAATTCACAGGTCCAGGTTGCGGGCCGTCGGGGGGGTCCGTCCTCCCCGATTGCCTGCCCCTCTTCCGCGGTTACGTTCGCGCCCGGGTGTCCCTGGAGAAGGAGCATGCGGTGTCCGCCGGTACGCTTGAGGCCTTCCGCGACCGGTGGGCACCGCAGGGACTGGAGTGCATTGTCAACGCCGAGAATGGCATTTTAATTTGAGTTTTTATTTATTTCTGTTTTTAATAGTTATTTTAAAAATATAAGTGTGTATAAAAAGGGGGCCTGAGGAATAAAGGCCCCCTCGACATTAAAAAAAAAGAAAGAAAAAAAAAGGGGGTTAGACACCGAGTATTAAGGGGTTTGTAAAGGTGTTTAAAGAGAGAGAATGCTCCACTGGATTGGCACTTCAGCTCATCGAAGTCATATCTCCAGAGAGGCATTTATAAATATTTCCTTCAAACTACGGACACTCAGGCTTGTAATTTGGGACAAAGGAAAAGGGGTCAGTGCGGTTTTTTTTTAGAATAAAACAAAACGAAACTCTTTTTCTGCGTGTCTCTTCTCTCAGCCCCACAGTCAACACCACCCTGCGGAGTCTGGGAGCTCTCTACCGCCGCCAGGGAAAACTCAAAGCTGCTGAGACGCTGGAAGACTGCGCCACCAAGTCACGGAAGCAGGTCACTAGAACATTTCCTCTGTCTTCTTTTTCTGTCCCAGGGTTTTGCACCCGGCTGTTCTACATTGGGGGGAGGTGTGCGGTTTCCATGAGACTTTTCCAGAAACCCGCACAAGCGGCTGTTCTTTTGCAGGAGCCTAACCCGGCTGGGGTTGGAGGGTAAAGTGTTGGCAGGATATTCGACTCTTTAAGCCATCACAGGTGACCTCAATTCTATCACCCGGAGACTCCCGCATGCACGCTCTCCATTGATGATTGGGTGCAGGAACCCTCCGAGATCTCTGTGCTCCTCCAATTCCGGCCTCTTGTCCATCCCCCGATTCCCATCGCTCCACCATTGGGGGCCGTGCCTTCAGCTGCCTGGGGGCCCTAAGCTCTGGAATTCCCTCCCTAAACCTCTCCGCCTCTCCCTCCCCTCCTTTAAGACGCTCCTTAAAAACCGACCTCTTTGACCGAGCTTTTGATCGCCTGTCCCTAATATCTCCTTCTGTGGCTCAGGGTCAAATTCTGTCTGATTTACGCTCCTGTGAAGCACCTTGGGGATGTTTTGCAACATTCGAGGTGCTATACAAATGCAAGTTGTTCTAAGCGGGGCTCAGAGCAGTTCCGTGACTGGGGCCGTGTTGGGGGTGGGTGGCGTGTTGTTTTATAGGTTATCATCACCCTCAGGCTTCCGGGAGCAGGGATGGGAGGGAGGAGGTCATGTCTCTTCCTGCTCCTACCCCCAGTGCAGTGACTGCTGTGGAGAGTGTGTGTGAGGGCAGCTTGTGTCCTCTCACTGAGCCTCAGGGATCCAGGGGAAGTCCGAAGCTTCATTCAATCTGTGCTGCCATGCACTGCCCCTTTTGTGTGACCACCAGTGGAAAACGTACTGCTGAGAGAGTCAAAACGTACTGCTGAGAGAGTCTGCATCTTTCACTTTCAAATCCCACTGTTAGAATAAACATTTGGGCCATTTAGGAAGCAGGGAGAGTGCGTGCGACAGAGATTGTATGTGGCAGTACTGCAGTAGGTGGGACAGGTCAAGGGAATCCTGAGCCCACCTCCTGTTGTATGATGCTTTGACATCTCCAAGCCTCAGGGACATTTTGAATCCCCCCCCCCCCCCCCCCCCCCCCCCACTGACGTAGCTCTGTGTACCTCAGCCTTGTGTTCAACTAACTCCCTCTTTTATTTTCTTTCCTCCTGGATATGACCCTGGCTTCATTCATCCAGAGCTCGTCTGTAAGTTATTTTCCTCCCACCCCTTCTCTTAGACCCTCCTTCTCTCTCCTATCCACCCTCTCCTCCCTCCCTCTCTCTTCCACTCTCCCTCTCTCTCTCTTCCCCTCTCCCTCTCTCTCTCTTTCTCTCTTCCTCCTCTCTCACTCTCTCTTTCTCTCTTCCCCCCTCTCTCTCTTTCTCTCTTCCCTCCTCTCTCACTCTCTCTTCTCTCTCTCTTCCCTCCCCCTCTCTCTCTTTCTCTCTTCCCCCCCTCTCTCTCTTTCTCTCTTCCCCTCTCTCTTTCCCTCTCTCTTTCTCTCTTCCCCTCTA